>NW_007017739.1:707587-797359 GCF_000164805.1 Carlito syrichta
TGGTAAGGAAATTCCCATTTCTGTTGCCAGAGCCCAGGGTTTGCAGGTGAAGGTACAGCCATGTTGGCACAAATTGTTGCACCAAGCCTTGGGTGATGAGAGAATCTTCTTTGGAACTGATGCCACCAAAAAAAAAACGCTCTTCCCAAGGAGTGGCTTCCTCTTCTTCTATGGATCAGGAGCACATCTCCTGGGATATCGTTGGGCTTTGTCTTCCATCTCACTCCCAAAGAATCAAAGGATCTGGCTGGCTCTCATCTCCTAACAATTCAAGAAGTGCTTCAAAACCTCCAGTCATGATGCATTAAGCCCCAAACTCATGCCTAAAGCATTTGGAGACTTTCACCCTTGGCATTCCCTTGGGATGGCCTAATTCCATGTCCCTGGAAGCTGGGCCTGATGACCAGATGGGCCTTGGAGTATCAGGTGACGCTGGGATGAGCTCAGCCCTTTGTTTGCTTGGATGAGTAAAGAGTAATGGTAAGGTCGGGACCAAGTGTGCCCCAGATGAGAGACAGTGTGTCACGGAGGTGGCGTTGAACTGTGACAAGTACTTCCCAAAGTGTGCTCTCCTCTAAAGCGATCAACTTCCAGGTTCCCTTGTTTTAGCATCTGTTTGTTCTGCAGGAGGAACACCATCGATGTAAAAGGACTCTCTGGAAACACAATGCCTTTCATTTATGTTTCTCCAGTTACACAGGAACATCTCATGTATCGCTTTGCATTTTGTTTTTATGTTATATTTCACACAGATGTACAATGTTAAAACACAGAAAGGAATAAAAACTTTCCACTTGGATAACTGGAAGGATACACGCCTTTAGAACCAGACAGCATTTCCCATAAGGAGAGAAGATGGGATTTTCATAAGATTTGAAGTATCCTCAGAGACACAGCTACAAAAGGATTCTGCCAATTTTGTCCTCCAAAGGGTAAAGAAAGAACTAATGGCTGGTTTCATGTATTTGGAAAATTAACAGCAAATACGATGAGGACTAAAGATAGATCAGGTCATACCGAAGTCAAATAGAGGGGGAAGAAATGAGTAAGAGAAAAGGACAAATTGCATGTACAGTGTCACTGCAGATAGGATCAACGGGTGGTTTCAGGAACCGGGTGAGTGGGGAAGTTGCCAGCCAAGATACTGGTTCCTTTTCCTTCTGTAACGTCCAAACCTCATTTCAGTTTAAAAGGGAATAACTGGTCCCCATTCCTTGCTAGTCTTAACTGATAGGTTAATCCACTATTAAATACAATCTAGGCTTCTTTGAAGAGAAACTTGAGAATGGGGTGGGGCTCAACCCTCTAACATTTACAAAGCTCTTTTTTTTTTGAGTTGGAGTCTGACTCTTGTCGCTTAGCCTGGAGTGCAGTGGTACGCTCACGGCTACCGCAGCTTCTACCTGCTGGGCTCAGACGATCCTTCCACCTCAGTCTTCCAAGTAACCGGAACTACAGATGCACACCACCATGTCCGGCTAGTTTTATGATTTATTGCAGAGACGAGGTCTCACCAAGTTGCCCAGGCGGGTCTTGAACCCCCAGGCTCAGGCAATCCTCTCACCTTGGCCTACCAAAGTGTTGGGATTACAGGCTGAGCCACCATGTCTGGCCACAAAGTTCTTTTTTAAGAACAAAATATTACCTTTTTTAAGAACAAAATAATACCTTTCCATTTTGTGATTGTGCTTAGGTTTGGGTTTGAGGTCTGCCCTTTGACATTCTGACAAAGCCTGTAGTGTCCAGGCTCTTACCTCATTTTTCTCTTTCCTTCTCAGAACAGCCACCATACTAAACATCTTTCGATATCATGAACCCAGCACGTTTTCTCTCATCTCTTACTTTCACTCAAATTACTTCTTCTGCCTACTGGATGTCCCTGGGCGCTGCCCCATCATGCCACATAGGGACCTAAGTGTATACACACACACACACACGGGCACACACACATGGGCACACACTTCAGTCTCTTCCTCAGGCCTCTGCTTGGATACTCCTTCTTCCAGGCAGCCTCTCAGTCTTCTCTGACCTCCCAAATCTGGAGGAAGGCCCCTCCTATGTGCTCTCAAAGCGTCCAGTGCCAGAACTCACTCCAAATTTCTCTGTCTGATCCCTTTTACAAGGTTGTGAACAACATGAGAGCAGGGAGTACGGTTTCTGTCATAGACCTTTGTGTCCCCAGTTCCTAGCTCAGTGCCTGGCACATTGTAGTTGAGCCATAAATGTGTGTTGAGTGAATGCCATCTTTATCCCAAAGCTTAACTGAGAGGCTAAGGTGTCACCTGATAACACTTCTGCAACACTCTGCTTTTGCATTGGGGAATTCTGCTTTTGAGAAATGGCTGTCAATTTCAGAATTCCAGCAAGTCTCCCACATAAAGATAAGCCAATGTGTATTCTACAAACCAAATGAACTGGATGGTACTTATTTACATCTGGATTTTTGTGATGTAGTCATCACTCTAGCCCAGAACCTTCCTTGTTCCCTGCTATATCTAGAGTCTCTCTTCTCTCTCTTTTTTTTTCCTTCAGAAATGGAATTTGTTTTTATCTGCAAATGTTTCTAAGAATATATCCTTCCATGTTCTGTGTTCTGCTCTGCCCATAACCCAGAACAAGACCAATCTTGCAAGGAATTCGCAGGTAACACTGAGGCAAATTCCTCCCAAAATAAGCCCAGTGCAATTTAGGTTAGTGACCATTTATACCTTAGGTATGCATGTGTTAGGGCATAATAGCTACTTGGGAAAATAAGGCTTATAAATGAACAGAAATCACGGAAATGAAATGATGGGACATGGTACTAGAGATTGGAGTTTGGTAGAATAATAGTGTTCCTGGTGTTGAATTATCTTGCAATTTAGAAATGGCAAGAAAGGTTTGACCCAGAAGAAATGGCAAGAGACTGTGAATAGAGACAGTGGCTAGAGTAGGGGATTCCTGAGTGGACGTTCATGAAAAGATAAGTTTGGATGGAGACCACATTGATGAGAGCCTTCAGTACAAACTGAAGAGCTTAGTTAATGGTGGGCAGCTTGGGTATGGTGCTGTAGGGCACCGTCACTTGAATGTCTTGGGAACCATCCAGGAGGACTCTTATCAAAGTCTATTACAGCGATGACCCAACGAGTCACATTTCTCTGTATCCATGTGATGTGTAGCCCACTTTTACACTAACTCTGGGCTTGGCTTTGTGACTTGCTTTGACCAATGAGGTTCTACCAAATGTGATGCAAATAGAAGTTTGAAAAGGCTCATTCACTGGAGTTTGTCTTCTCTTGCTGCCTGTGGGGACTCCTTCCAGCACCATGTAACAAAAGCCTCGGCTAGCCTCTTTGAAGATGAGAACCCACAAGGAAAAGAGGTCCAGCTGTCCTCACTGACCCACCTGAGGTCCCAGACACATAAGTGAGCACAGCCAACATGATGTGGAACAGAAATGCACTGCACTGTCCCATCCGAGTCCAACCCAAATGGTTCGCCTGCAGGTTAGGGCAACTACAGGATTTTTGTTTTAAGCTTCTAAGTTGGGGAGTGATTTATGACTTAGTGATAAATAACTGATACAAGGTCCTCAAGAGAGAAACCTAGGAGAGCTTCAAGGAACAAGGTTGCTCTTTCAGGAACTACTATGAGTGCTTGTAAGAAAGCTAAGGAATGGGGCCATCCTTTAGGGCTGTTTGGTCAGAGTTGTCACAATATCATAGCAGATGGAGGGCAGCAGCCATGCGGGTGGCAAAGGAAGGAGGAACAGCCTATGATGGGGGGATGACAGGAGCAACGTGGGCCTTCAAGGGGTGGGGCTGGGGTAAGGGAAGGCCAGAGGGATGGAAGGGAATAGCAGAGCCCATATTAGCAGGGATCTCACAGCCAAATGGTGGGCCACAGCAGGGTCAACCCCTGCTGGAGGAACCAGAGTAGGCATGATACTAACATAAATGAATACAGCAGGCAAATTGCAATGGCTGTTTCCTAGGATCATGTCCATTGCGGGTGGGGATGGTATTTTGATTCTACTGGGAAAAGGTTTGCCTCAAATTTTCCCCATTCTATGCAGTTGGCTATGATTTAGGGAAGCATGGGATGACCAGAAAATAAAGCTATATGACATATAAAACTCAGCATATAAAACCCAGTGAAAGTTGCCCATCCACCTAGATGTTATGTTTGTTTTTATTTTTGTCACTTCGTCCCTATTGAAGTTGATGTCCAATACATGCCCAGTTGTGAGGATGCCAAGAACATTCGTTATAGAATCAAATGCCAGCGTAACCACCCACTAGTTACTGACCCTGGGCTACTTAATTTAGCCTTAATTTTCTCATCTGTAAATTGGAGCTAATAATAGTTCCTATCTCATATGGCTGTGGTGAAAATGAAATAAAATCAAACAAAGTATTTAGCGGCATATCCAATATATAGCAACCTCTTAATGCTACTATTATTATTATGTAGAAATTCACATTTCCTCAAGTTTCTGAGCAATTCATTTGGAGTATTGGAAAAATTTCACCTTTTGAATATCATCAGTATTTCCTCTGATAACTAAAACTAATTAGGGAAAATGGCCTGTTGATCCCAGCATTTGAATCTGGGAGGGAGAGAAGACATTTCTATACTTTTCTTTTTCTTTTCTTTCTTTCTTTTTTTTTTTTGAGTTGCAGTTTCACTCTGTCATTCAGGTTGGAGTATAATGGTACGATTATGGCTGCCGCAGCCTTGACCTGCAGGCTCTGGCAATCCTTCAGTCTCAGCCTTCCAAGTAGCTGGCACTATAGGTTCATGCCACCATGCCTGGCTACTTTTTTTTTTCATTTGTTGTAGAGGCAAGGTCTCACTATGTTGCCCAGGCTGGTCTTGAACTCGTGGGCTCAGGCAATTCTCTTTCCTCAGTCTCCCAAAGTGTTGGGATTACAAGCACAAGCCACCATGCACAGCCAGTTCTGTACTTTTCTTATGTTTGGGATTCTAATGTATTCCTAATGAAAATCTATATGCACATTCAACTATATCTGATCTTGATTTCTATCCCATCTGGCTAGCAAGTTCTCATTAATATATGATTTAAGAACTGAAAGTTCATTAAAAAGATCATTTTATGACAAAGTGAGATGAGCAACGTAGAAATGATTCCATAGCTTCTCTAGATCATTCCATTTAGGGCGTTTTTCCAACTGAGTCTAGCATAATTCACAGAAGCACTGAGATTTGCCTTTTGAAGGTCTGGAATAATTCAGCAATTAACATCATAAACTCTTGTTACCTGATGCATTCAATCCAAATTGCAACAAATACCAGAGCTAGCAATTTTTTCCTACAACTTTATTACTTTATTTTATTTTTTGAGTCAGAGTCTCACTCTGTCGCCCAGGCTGGAGTGCAGTGCCATAACCATCTGGGTTCAGCCTCAACCTGCTGGGTTCAGGTGATCCTTCTGTCTCAGCCTTCCAAGTAGCTGGAACCACAGACGCACACCACCACGCCCGGCTAATTTTTTGATTTACTGTAGAGATGAGGTCTCACCAAGTTGCCTGGGCTTGTCTTGAACCCCTGGGCTCAGGCAATCCTCTTGCCTCTGCCTCCCAAAGTGCTGAGATTACAGACATGAGCCCCTGTGCCCAGCCCTTTCTTTAAAAGCAGTAGTGTCTTAGAAATATTTCTTTCTTCTAAATTCAGCCCTTTCTTACTTTAAAAGCAGCAGTATCTTAGATCTTTCTTCTAAATTCAATCCTGAAAAAAATTTACAAATAATTTCTTGTTTCAAAAGAATCTCGCTTTGCTTTTTTTAAAAGTAGAATTAAGTGGGGGGAAAAACAGTAACATCACTTTATAAGAATGACCAAAGTTCTGACTCAGAATGCTTAAAACAATTTTTCAGACTTTTTTATTCTTCCAACTGAATAAAACAAAGTTCATAGTGATGGCAACAGTACTAGCATTCTTTCAAGAGTTGGGATTAGTCACTGAAATCTTGTATTCTACAATGTCAAAATTTGCCTCAACTGCACTTCAATAAAATCACAAAATGCTAATGATGTCTCCCTGCATGTTATATATATATAAAGCATCTATCAGGTGGAAAAACACGAGAGGCACCATTTATATAATTGTTACAAATTTCTGTTGTACAACCAGTTTCCACAAAATTCTATCACAGTTATTCAAACACTTGTGGAAGAGTATCTTAAATCCTTTGCACTTCACACCTGAAAGTTAACTTAATGGAAATACTATCAGTAGACACACTGACAATTTTATCAAGAATTTCACGGCAGCTTAGAATGGAGGAATAACATCAGTTGTTTCATCTCCTGAGATATCCAGTTCAAGAATCATCACATTCACTCTGGTACTTCCACTAACATATTTCTGAAGATGGGAAGCTTTTCATATTTTATACAACATGGATTTGTGAAGTTTTGCCCAATTCCCATTGTAAAACTTTTAATGATATTAAAAGATTCCCTCATTGTTCACCCTAGTGAATATTTTATTTTGGCTTGAGCAATGTGAAAATTAATTTCAGAGTGCACATGATACATCGGAAATCAAAATTGAATTGGTGTTACATAATTCCATCTTTCATTGACACAATTCCACTTAACAAATCCCCTTATGTTAAACAACAACAAGCACCTCTCCATTGAAACTAGGAAGCTGCAGAGGTGACTGCTAACTACATTTTGTCCTATGAATATATATGATGATGTCAGATTTCTTACTGTGACTAATATTTATCTCATGACTCTGTTGGGTGCAGTTTTTATATGTGGTTGTCATGTTTCTATAAAGTGGATATAAGTTTAACAAAATCTTATTAACATATTCTTGCTCATCCTGCTTTTTATACTAATGGGATTTCTATTAGTCAGGATAGAGCTAAGCTCTGCTGTGGGAACAAATAAAATCCTAAACCTCAATGGCTTGATACTTGATGTTCATGCAAAAGCTGATATGACCCAGGCAATCCTCCTTCTCTTGAAGCTAAGCCATCTGGAATAGGACCACGGATGTTATTGTGTCAGGGGGAAAGACATGGAATAGGCACCTGGCTTTTATCTATTTCAGCCCAGAAATTATACATGTCACTTCCTCTCTCTCAATCCATGAACTAGAATTAGTCACGTGGCTCCAACTCAACTACAAAGGTGCCATAGAAATATAAGAGCACATGGATAGCTGGTGAGCACCAACTATCTGACACAGACACTGAAATAAAACTGTATTATTAAGTGATTTTGAACATGCTTCAAAAGATTTCAAACCACAGGCATATGACCAATGCCCAAGCATTCAGAAATATGTGCCATTCTCAACACCTTGCATTAGAGTATGTTTCTACGGTGTGCAGGATGACAAGAGTAGCACTGAGTCCCACTGACTGGAAAAGTAGCACAGGTGTACATAATATGTATCATGTGTGTATTTATCGACGTCTGATAAGTGTGGCTTATAAATATGTATGCTTAGATAGTGATATGGACTAACATGGAACTTGTTTGGTCTAACTTGCTGGTTTTCAACTGGGACCAAAATTGCATTAGTATATAGAGACAATTTTGATTGTCATTGAAGGAGGTGGGGGTGAAGGGGTGTGACATGGGATGCTCCTGGTACATCGTAGGTAATGCCATACATCCAACTACCTACCTACCAGTCATGTTTGTCTGGACGCCCAACCATCTCCTTACGTGAAGCCTGCTCAAAATGAAATTCATTGCCATTTCCTGCTTCCGACTTGAAACTTCTTCCTACATTCTCCAATGCCACGGACCTTCTACCCAGGCTGGAAACCTTAACTGAGCCACCCCTAACTCATTTCCCTTCACAGTTCTGCATGTCACCCAGGGATACTGCTAAAAACCTTACAATGCACAAGACAGCTCCCCATAACCATGAATTACCTGGCTCAAATTGTCAACGTTGCTGAGGCTGAGAAACTCTGGCCTACAGGATGGCCCAGGAAATGCTAACTGCCCATAGGCCCACTGAGTGCTTTTGAACAAAGCAGCCAGAAGCAATGGCTTGCTTTCAGCCATGTGCTCCTGCTTCCTTGGCCTCTTTGCTGATGGTTCCCAAATCTCCACACCTAACTTGAGTCTCTTTCCAACGCCATATATTCAGCTACCTACCTATGAGTTATGTTTATCTAGATATGCAACCATCTCCTTACATGAAGCCCGCTCAACGTGAAACTCACTGCTACCTCCTGCCTCCAACTCAAACCTTCTTCCCACGTTCTCCAATGCCACGAACCTTCCATCTGAGCTGGAAACCATGACCGGGCTACCCCTGACTCCTCTCTCTTCATAATTCCACACACACCCAATTCTGTAGATTTTTATTTCTCACAAGACTCCAGAATCTGACATCCCCTCCACATCTCTTGTTCCCTCTTGGTGGGGGGGTGTAAACTGTAATTCACATGGAATAATTAGCAGTGTGTTTATTGCTATTTCCCTAGTAGGTTTCCCTAACACCAGTCCCTCTCCACCCCACCCCAACTGCCACATGGCCACAGGCAAGCTACACGGTAGAGTAGAACAAGAGGAGGATCTGGAGACATATATATGAAGACTGCTCAAAATGAAATCCATTGCCATCTCCTGCCGCTGACTCGAACCTTCTTCTTACCTTCTCCATTGTCACGAACCTTTATATATTTAAAACCCAGCACTTTCTCTACAACATGTGGGATGTACCTTTATCTCTCAAAACCACAAATGTAAAACAAGACTAAAAGTCTCTCCCTTATAAAATGATTGTAAAGGTTAAATCATATCTGTAGAAATCCTTCAGCATGATTCCTGGTCCATGTATGTGTTCAATATGTTTTATCATTATTCACCATTGTCATTATTATATCATTTTAAAGTCACCCTTCACATTAAACAACTTGGTGTTTAAGGATTAACCTTTGCTGTCAAATGCCTTAACCTGCTCCTAGACAATTGTTGTAAGACCGTAAATTCTATTTGGCCACCAACCATGCTTACCTATATTATTTCTCATTGTAACCACTGTGTCTTGACTACATAGTAGGTGCTCAGTAAATACATGTTAATTGAGTGAATAATAAAGTGTTAAATATATAGTATATACCATACTAAAAGAAATGAGAATATTTTTGCGTATGTTTAAGGTAAAGTGATTCTTTAAATCTTAAGGGCTTCCATTCTAATAAAATCCTTTCTGAAGTCTACCCATATTTACCTTTTTCCTCACAACTAAACCCTTCTCTCTGTTCTTTTAGTCTTCTTGAGTCTTCTATTGTTTTCCAGCTGGTCTGAGTCTGCTTCTAATAGGCTGTACATCCCTTTTCTGCCAGGAACCTATCTAGTTGTTCTTTGTCAATATTGCACCCACTCCAATGTACACACGTATATATGCATACAGATTCATGCAAATCAGTTAAACTGACAGAGTTTTCTCTCATTATTTTTTTTCCTAGAAGCTTCCACAACTACATACCTAACCAATCACTCCACTTGCATATCTAGCCCTGTAAGTTCTATCATATAGCATACTGAAAGAAAGTTTCTTGTGACAGAAAAACAGCATTCCCACCCCCAAGCACTGACTGGAAGAAAACAAAAATTTGTAATCCAAAAAATTAAACAGTAATAGCTGGAATGGGTTAGAAATGAGCAGCTGCTTCTTCATGGGCCGGGCTGGGCTGTCCCACTGTGCCTGGGAAGAACAGGCTTGCGTGGTTTTGGTCCCTATCCAAACTGCAGACCAGTTCTGAACTCCCAGCGTTGACTTGTTCATTCCTCCCAGAGCCTTTCCCAAGTTCTATTTCTTGATTTCTTGCCATTGAGAAGACAATGAACTCAGAAGCTACTGTTCCTGAGTGTCCAGCAGCCATGTGGGCACACACACAGCTGACCCTCGGCCATCCGAGACTTTTCTGACCTGAGCTCCTCATCTCCCATGTCATCTGACACTCAGTCCCCAGACCTCAGAGCTGCTGGAATGGAGGAGAAAATGCCAAATGAATGAAAGTTGTATCAAGTATACCCTGGACTGAAGTACCCAGGTGGCTTTTGAAACTGCCTTGCTTCCTCCCCAGAATGCCTTCTTTCTTTCCACCTTGGGCTAGTCTTCTCCTTGAAACCTTCAGACTCGCCTTGCCTAGGTCTGTACGCCTTCCTCCCAGGGCTCCCATAGGGCCTCTTGAAGCTGCCAGCCAAAGAGTCACTTCCCGGTAGGTGCAGTTGGCACGCTTGCAAGTGTACTTAAACTTTGTGTCTGATCAAGTTATGTGTATTGGATCTGAAACCAGTTAGTCAATTCGTTCAGGTCCCTAAGTGGCGATTTGTGGTAATGTCTACATCAATACGAACGGAGCGGTTTGCTAGCTGGTTTACGTAAAGCAAATGGCTACAGGAAAGCGGGGCGGCCTCCAGCGATCTTCTCTGCTAATGAAGATATGACTGGGGAAAAAAAAAAGGAATGCAAATAGAAACAAAAGCGGGCAGCCATTTGTGGGTAAACACTCAGGCGAGGTCTGCTTTCCAAGTTGCATCCATTTTCATCTTCCACACGCCCCTCATTTCTTCCTCCCCAATGGTCTTTTTTTGTTGTTAATAATACATATACACAATCATTAGTATTATTATTTTTTCTGTGTATATTAAACCCCTCAATCCAGGGACAAACTATGTTTTTAAGTGGGAACTTGGAGTATTGATATAACTCTACTTGGAGACTCACAGGAATGACAGAAACCAGAAAAAAAATGCATGGTGTTGAGTTCCACCTCTCATGGTTTCTCTTTTGTGTAAACAGTTTCTGTGTCTGCCTGGGCAGGGGAGGAAACAGTCAGTCTAAGAGGGAATTTATTTAGTGTGGGTCTGCATATTGGCTGTATCTCTTTACTACTGCAGAGTACATTGTTTCTAATAATTGTGATGGATTGATACTCATGACTGGCTGGCAGAATTCCTTTAGCATGTTAAAATATTACCTTTTATTTCTTGGTCTGATGCATAACCTGATGTTTCAGTCAGTTTTCAAATGTAATAAACAAACTTGAAAAGCGAATACCCCGAAAGAAAAGGAAAATGCTCTGTATCTGAGGTGGGTTCCCTTTTCAATCACTGCCCTCTGCCAGCCAAGTGAACCACTTAGTGGGCTTGTTCTTTAGCTCTGATACAGCCGAGCCTTCTAGGCGTTGGATACAAAGGGAGGAAATTGGTCCACGTAAAATACACTAAAATCTGTCTGACAAAAACGCTTCAGCTCAAATGGAATGGCTGAAATCCACCTTGTTCTGGTTCACTAAGCTAGCCAGGAAATAGCAAAATTCCTGGCTCAACCCCGGTAGTGTTTCCTTGGGTCACGCGTCTGTCTTTACCTGCTGTTTGGAAATTTGGCCCTGGAAATGGCAGTTTTGCCCTTACAATCCTACCTCCATGCACTGGTGTCTAAGATCACTTTGGAAGTTTTGCCCCTGAAAAGATGTTAGGGCTCAGAAGCTTACCACCATCGACTGTGACCCAGAAACAAATCCTTGGACCTTGACCAGAGGCCCATTTGACATGGCAAAGACAGACCCGCCTGGCTCAGTGGCCAAGAGGCTAAATGCAGACCCAACACTTGGTTTCCTTTCCCACACCGATCCACATTTCTGAAGTAAGCAGCTTTAAGCTGCAGGTCACATGTATTTTTATTTCATTTTGTTTCCTTGCATTTTAATTTCCATTCTTGGCTATTGTTGGTTACATCACTTTTCATCATGCTCGTGCTGCAGAAATGTAGAGCACGATTTATGGAGCCTTAACATAAATATGATGCCCGACAGAAAGAGAGCGACATATTAGTTTAGAATTTGCAGACTCTCACACACGGAGCGCACATCACTGATTTATGAAGCTGAGATAGCCTGTAAATCCTAAAGTAAGGCGCTGCATCCATAACTCCCAAAGAGCGAGAGACAGAGTCCTTTAGCGCAGCCTCCAGTTGGAGGCCTCTAAGCCCTGAAAACAAAGACACACCACAGGCTCGGCCTTGTGCTTTTCTTAGAAATACATCTTAACAAATTAGCACTATGTTGTCCAGCTGCTGGAGCCCATCCTACAATGTGAACTATTGCAGAAACAAAAAACTGAATACTGCCTGGTCTCACTCACAAGCGGGCCCCGATCACTGGTCATATGAGCACAAAGGTGGAAACAACAGACCCTGGACACTGCTAGAGAAGGGAAGGAGGGGGGAGAAATAAGGGGCACACCACCACACATGGGGTACCAGGTCCACTAGCAGGAGGACAGAGGGTTCTGTAGAAGTCCAAACCCCACCTGTTCGCAATTTACTTAGGTAGTCCATCCACATGTACTCCACAACTCTACAATAAAATGAAATATTAATTTTAAAAGATTAGCCCTACACCAAAGTGGTAGGAAGGTTGCCTTTTCACTGATAAATGAGGGATGGATGGGAAAGGGTACCCCACTGGCCTCTTTGCTCTCAGATCCAACCTCTTCCATTCTCCATCTTGCTCTGTATTCCAGGGACCTGCTCTGGGCAAGTTACATTTCCCAAGAGCTCCCTTGCCAAGTAACCTCCTACCAATGGGAGGCACTGGTCAGAGTTTCAAGGGTGGGGGTAAGGGAAAAGTCAGATATCTCTCCCCCTTCCCCTCTCCCATTCCCTCTGCTTTGGGTGGCCCTACTGGAAGTTGCTGCTTCTCCTCTGTGACTCCAGCTGCCACCACCAGATGGGCCTTCTTGTGATTCTAGCTCCCAAGTAACCCTGGTCTCTGGGATCTGTCCCACCACCTCCTCGTGTTGTTCCTCCAGGCTGGGAGTAGCTAAGATTTCCCGATGTTACTAGTCTCTGGGTTGCCTTCCCAGGCCCTTCTTGTGCCTTTGACTCTAAGACCCCATTAACTTCCTTGTATAAAGTACACAAGCTCTCTCTTCGTGGCCAGAAACAGACTAATTCAGTGGGGAAAGCCTGGAGGCAACACCGCCATCTCCAACCAGGAGCAAACTGTCAACCTGCTTTCAGCTCTACCCAGTCCTCAGCCACTCAAAAATGGCCTGACAAAGTCATTGCAATCACATTTATAACACAGTACCTGTAATTTTTCTTGCCCCTGGAGGAAGAAAGACCCAGTATGGGTCTCAAGAAATGCTACTTGGGACTTCCTGCATAATGAACATTTGTATACCTAACCCTGAATTGTACCCCACATCTTTAAAATAAAATTTTTTTAAAAAGAGAAACTTTCTGGGAATTCCAGCAATAGCATAGAAAGGAGTGTGATGGAAGACTGAAGCACCCCAAAGGATATGTTTAGAAACAGGGAAGGACCTTCAAGAGCACTGGGGAAAGAAGGAAGGATTATGAGGATTACAAGGTGATGCTAAGTAAAATGTATAACTTCTTTAGAAAACAGCAACAAGAACAGCAACAAAAGCTGAATAGATCCAAAGCTTCAATTCCTTATCCTAATTTAACTTCAAAATCCCAGCCCAATGACTCACCCAATCCCAACCCAACCATCCTGCTAAGTTATAAATAATGTGACATCTTGGTTATATAGCATTTTGCAACCACTTCTCTGTAAACTATAAATGACTATGCAGTTACCCATCTGTACAATATTAACAGTGACACTGCGTATACTTGTTGGCACTTCATACAAATATTGAGTTGTGAGTTTCTTCCTTGTGTACACTGTCTCCTAACTGGTCTTATCACCTTTTAAAAGCATAACAGAAATGGTGACTCTTGCACCAGCCCTCATCAAGTTTTGAAGACCATAAATGAAAGGTAGAAACTAAAAATAAGCAAAGTAACCATCTTCAAATGAAGTCATATGGATAGAGGTTGGAACAGTGTTGGTCTTTGTCAGGGAAATATTGACTTGGGGGGGATGAGGCAGGTTTCTGGAATGTTGGACATTGTCAACATCTTGATATAGGTCTGGTTATGTGAGTACGTACATAGATATATACATAAAAATTAATCTGTAAGCTATAAACAAAAGACCTGTGTTCTTTACTGTGTGTTAGCACACATCAATTCGAAAAGTAAAAATAATCATTTTCCAAAAGACCCAGAATCTCGAAGAGTTGAAGAAGGGATTCCTTTGTGGAAGAATGGTAGCTGCATCATCTTTTTAAAGAATGAGCATCTCTACAGAATTTGGCAATCATTGTGGGCACACACATTAATTCAGGAAGTAATTATTTGTCAGCAGGGGGCCCAGTACACCAGCCCATGTTTCTCAGGTCACAGAGATGTTTGGAAATGCCTGGAGTAGATCTAGGGGACAGCACTAAAGGTATTAAGATGACTAGGTCTAGGTATGGAGACTCTGTGAGGATATCCTCATTCATGAAGATTATTGAAAGGTGTGCTAGAGACAGCACTTCCTGTAATGGAATAGGAAGCAGGATGAGTAGAGGAAGAAGCTGAATTGTGAAGCAGACAAACCCAAGGCCTAATCTGAGGGGAGCTCTAGAGCTGGGGTGTAGGCTGCCCCTGGGGAAGAGGGCTTAACCTGGGAAAGCTACTAGACAGAGGACCCTATAGAGAGCAGTCAGTCTCTGACATTTCCAATAGCTAGGGGAATCAGTGCTTCCGTTCTGATGTGGGGGATGGACCTGGATGATGCTGGAAGACTCCACAACAAGGTAGAGGCAAGGAGTAAGGAACAGGTACCATTCTCACTCCATCCATAGTCCACCCCCTACCAAATGGGTGTGCTATATGTTTATGAGACCAGAAGCAGGATTGGAGTCACGGGCAAAATTACAGAACAAGTTTATTCATATAAGGATCTCACTTAGCATTCCAGGTAGCAAGGACACTGAGCCTGCAAATGCCACACAGCTAAAGAGAATTGGATGGACTGCAGGAGGGGATGAAGGCACCTTCTCAGTCCCCTGTGTCCTCCTCGGTTGGGTCACAGCCAACCAAGACAACAAGAGCTACAGGCTCATCCACCCAAGGGGCATTCCCTCCAGTGCCACCATGCCAGAGAGCGCAGCATCTTTGTGCAGGCTGCAAATGAGTCCGCGTGAGGGGGCATGAGTTAATTAGTACACTTGGGGTTGAGGAGTTGGTGACAAGCTGCCAGTCTGTATTTGGCGGTTCCTTTTCTGAACAGGTGGCAACTGACTGACAGGCTTTCTCTGAAGTGGAGGAGGACATCTGTGTTTTTCACACTGCAGAACACTGGATCTTTCCAAGTCACACATTTGGGAAAACAGCTGAACTGCCTTCAAGTTCCGCATGTTACGGTACAAATAGCCACCTGATGCACAAACACGAGAGAGACACAGCTTCCACTAGAATCGACTCAAGCCAATTTGAGCAAATTGGAGCTTTATGAATGAAGACAACAGACGTGGTAAGAGATGTCAGCAATTAAAACAAGGAAACACGTACACAGAAAAAATTACCACCGTTACGAAAATCTATACAAAACAAAATCTACAAAGTTGTTTTTGCTTGAATACAGGCATGCACTGTGTATAATGCTTTGGGGTTGATGACAGATCACATCTGTGGCTGGTCCTGTAAGAGCATGATGGAGCCGAAAAGCTTCCTATCACCTAGTGATGTCATAGCCATCATAACAACGTAGGGCAATGCATTACTCACATGTCTGTAGGGTTGCTGGCGTAAACAAACCTCCTGCACCACCAGCCATACAAAGGCATAGCATGTGCGATTGTATACAGTATATAGTGTTTCATAATAAATGACTATGTTATTGGCTTATGTATTGACAATACTTATCATTATCTTAGAGTGTACTCTTTCTACGTAAAAAAAAAATGTTAACTGTAACACAGCCTCAGGCAGGTCCTGTGGGAAGGATTCCAGAAGAAGGCATTGTCATCACACAAGATGACAGCTCCTTGCCCATCACTGCCCCTGAAGAACCTCTAGTGGGACAAGATGTGGTGGCGGAAGACAGTGATATGGATGACCCTGGACCTATGTAGGACTAGGCAAATGTGTGTGTTTGTGTTTTAACTTTTAACAAAAAAGTTTAAAAAGTGAAAAGAAAAGATTATTTTTAACACAGAAAAAAGCTTATAGGACAAGCATATAAAGAAACAAGATATTTTTGTTTAGCTGTGCAATTGTTTATATTTTAAGTTGTTTTATTATGAAAAAGTCAAAAGTTAAAAAATGAAAAAGTTCATAAAGTTAAAAAATTACAGTTAGCTAAGGTTCATTTCTCACCGAAGAAAGAAAATTTTAAAAATAAATGCAGTGTAGCCCAGTGTACAGTGTTTACAAAGTCTACAGTCATGGTAGGAATGCCCTAGGCCTTCATGTTTACTCATGACTCACCCAGACCAACCTTGGTCCTGCAAGCTCTGTTCATGGTAAGTGCCCTATTTAGATGTACCATTTTTAGCTTGTAAACCATCTTTTTCTAAGAATCTTTTCTATATTTAGGTACACAAATGTTTACCATTGTGTTTCAGTTGCATACGGTAGCCTATACACCATTCAGACTAGGTGTGTAGTAGGCTACACCATCTAGGTTTGTGTAAGTACACCCTACGGCATGAGCACAACGACAAAACCACCTGACTACACAGTCTCAGAACATATCCTCGTTGTTAAGCGGCACATGGTTATATAAACACGCATACAGTTTGAGACTCTGGTACAGAACTGTCTTCAGCACGAAGTAAGCCAACCGTTTTAGAAGAAAAGCCACCTCGGCAAGTCACAGGAAGAAAACGTATCACATCGGAACTCTCTAATTCTGGAGCATTTAGCCAGCAGTCTCCCTCCGCCTCTGAAGGTGTTCATGATTTATGGGTCACCATCAATAATCAAAGCCATTGCTGGATTGAAACTGACAATCAGATCAGGCATCTAAATTAAACGGGAATATGAGTCCCATTCGAAGGGTCCATTACACTAGAAAGATTCCACTAAAGACACCATGACATTTATTGAGAACACCTCAGAGCGGGACTCAAACTGTGAACAAAATGGAAAATATCTCAAAGAGCTCTCAAAATTAATTACAAAAATTAAAGGAACCCTGAAAGAAAAGCTGCTGGGTGGAGAAGATGGAAGCTCATGTGTTAGCATGTTCCCTACACTGGAAGGCAAGCCTGGTGTGACAGATTGCATCCAATACCTCTTCCCTAAGGGGTCTGAGGAGCCCCTGAAATACCCTTCTTACCCTTCTGGGGAAGGACTCTGTGGAAGATGGGTTTGGTTGCTGTTATGTATGATTTTTTTTTAAACAAAGAGCCATTTATTTACTTTGATAAACTATGTTTCCCACAAGCAGCAGGTTATCTCTTTTTTCTGTTTATTTCTACCAGGAGGTAAACCCACTGAAAAGTGGTTGAAGATACCACATTAAAAGTCACTGATCGGGCAAAAAAAGGCCCATAGATCAAGAAACCTGTGGTTAGGCCATTTTGAATATAAATGGAAACTTCTAAAAGAACATTAAGGAAAGTGGCTTGGAAAATGCACATTTTTTTCCTTGGTTTTCTTTGATAAAGTCTTGTGTCCAGTGCCACCAAGACCTGCCAGGCCGTGTGTCAAGTTGAGGACCTGGAACATTTAATGGTTAAAATATTGACTAAGAAACCTAGAAGGCTCACCACTGCCTGCATTCCCTCTTTGAAGAGGTCATCATGCTTCCTTTGTACCTCATGGTCCCAATAACTGAAAAGGGTCAGGTATGGGCTCCTGATCTCAAGGCAATCATAGATATTGGGGTGGTAGCTCATGAACTGGCCTGATCAAAGATGTTACTCTACACTGCATCATGTCTAACCAGTCAGATATTCACTGGTAGGGGTGTGGATTCCAGATCTATCTTGGAGCTCAAGGGATAGTCAATGGTACAGAAGCTGAGAACCACACAGAAAGAAGGAGAGAAAGACATCAGTGGGTCTGTCCTACATCCAGTCCTGGACTCGGTGGATTTGCTAAAGTAGGAGCAATGGGTATTGGTGGCTGAAAGACAGAGAAGATGACCTGATGCTCCCATGAGATGAAGACAGGCTGCTCATCCACGAGAGCTACTGAATGCCCCCAACGATGTTCTGGTTCTTTCTGAGATCTAGCTACATGCCGAAGAGATTCTTCTCATTTCCCTGGATAGTATTAAAATAGATCCCGTTAATGGAAACAAACTCAGATCGTCTTGGCTCCTTTAACCGTAAAGCACTTCCTTGATATGCTAACATAATCTAACCACGATGGCAAACCCTGTTTACAGTGCGTTCACCCATGGGTGATGCGGTTTCAGGGTGGGGTGATGAAGTCCATTGTGTTGTGTTCACTTGGAACTGTGTCCCCCCTTTCCAGCTTTCTCAAGGGATGTTCTAATCAGAGCTAGATATGGCATCTCGAAAATGGAGCCAGTACTCTTACCACAGGGCCTGTGGCCTATGGAAATCCACCATCTCATCGGTGAGGTTTTTGTAGCCATGGTGATGAGCTAGAGGCATTTGTCTATATCCATACTTAGCTGTTTGTATGTATCACATTCCAGCATCTGTATGTCATGGCCACTTAGGTAAATAGCATTAGCAGACCTGGGTAAATCCACAGGTATCTTTGTCTCCGAGGCTGTCTGCAGTGTTGGGCACATTGACAACTATCGGCTTCCTTTTGCTTTTAGTCCTCACTGTTCACAGATAGAGAAATGTCACATGGCTTAACAGGAGATCTGTCTGCAAAAGGAGTTGACCGCACGTGTCGGCCCTTGGTGGTGGTGCTCCATAGTGACAGTCGAAAATCCATTCTCCTCTGGTCCCTGACCGGCTCCCATGGCTTTCGGTGGCCAATGTGTCAGTTACAGACAGCATGACAATTCACCTGGAGGTACCATTTCCCAAATGGGGAAATGGGGAAAAGGAACAGACAATGGCCCCTGAGGAGCAAAGATATCGAACGCATATCTACACAAAATACATTCAGAGAAAGATGGGGGACGCTTCCTTCATTTTGGGGAAAATGTAATCAACTAAAATTGGCCCGATTTTAGGCCAAAGTCAATGGATATTTGTAACATTTAAAAAATCTGTTTCTTCCAAATGAAAATTAGATATCCTGCCAGAATGAACCTGGATGTGCACTCCTCAGAGGAAGGAATTAGGGTGATAGTTACTTATTTCCTCATTTTTAAAAAATACTGTCTTGCTCTGGAAATTATTTTTTATTCCAAAATAACAACAAAAGGTGTGAGGGGACATAATTGAAAAAAATATGCTTATGTTTGAATCAATAACAGGATTAATAAAAGTCTGATTAATAAACAAACAAAAATGAAAAAACTGCTATAGTTTCCTTATAACACATACCTATTTCTCTCTCTTATTTCTCCCTCTTTCTCTTAGATATCCCCCTCACCACCACACCCCACTCCCCATCTTTGGGAAGAAAGTATTATTTTAATCTTAATGTTTTCTTTCAATAGCTGTGGACTAAACAGTGGCAGGACGATAAACTGAAGGAAAAAAACAAACGTGACCTCAAATCAAAAAAATTCACATCAGCTTCTTTGAAAACAGGAGAAACAAAAACTATCCATCTCAAGCCTTAGCCCTTTTATTCTTCCCTAAACTGTTTTTCCTTTCATTTGCTTCTGCGTAAAAGTCTACGTAGGCTTCAAAACCAATCTCCCCACTTTGCTAGAACCAACCAAATATGGAGTGTGTGCAAAAATATGGTAGCTTTAAAAAAAAGAAGAGGGAAGATAATTATCAGAGGGAAAGAGGAGGAAGAAAAGGGAAGGGAAATAAAGAGATGACACAAGGGAACTGGGCCAAATGAAGACAAAGCAATGCACTTAACCCACCTGGAGAGCAAATCCGACCAGCAAGGCGCGCTCAGCCAATCGCCTGGGTCTGCGGCGGGGAGGAAAGTCCGCATGGGTTCATTTGGCCGAGGAGTGTGTTTCATAAACCTTACGGTGCAGCTATGAAAGCTATCAGGATCTTCCCACGTTTCCTGTCATTCCGTGGAGATTGGCTGCTGGAGTGCTGGGTGGGGGGGGGCAGCGGTGGGGTGGGGAGTAGAGGTGGAGGGGGGAAGTGGATGGTTAGGTAGTTGGGGGCGACTGGCTCGGGTGGGAAGCAGAATCACACAGGAATTTATTTTAAGTGCATATACAAAATGAAATGAGGAAAAAACCCCAGTGTATTCCTTTTGGGTCATGTGAGGGAGCCACTGGCAAAGATGATGATATACGAGGGGAAGGAGAGAGGGAGAGGGAAAAAGAGAGAGAGGGAGAAAGAAGAGGGAAAAAGCCTTTCTATTATTCGGGACACCAGTGAAGCACACTGAGGCAGCTGGAAGATTAAATTAAGTATTATATCTGCTGACCCTATTGCCATGGTTACCGGACAGCGGAAAATATTAATCAACCCAAACCTTTTCAGATGAATGTGCTTGAAAAACTACAACAAATATAAATATATACGTATATCCTCCCTGCTCTCCTGTCAAATGCAGAATGCCAACCAGTGCACCACCTGATTGTGGAGATAAACAAACAACAACAACAACAACAAAATTCTTGCCTCCCTGAGAAGGCTTACATCACTTAGGAGAGGCAGGGCATGAATAGTGGGGTTGACCACTTCCGTAATGAATCATCACGTCTGGTTTGGTTGCAAAGTCAAGGGACTTTTTGTCTCCTTATTCCTAGGAAACCTGTCCACTAACTGTCTAGCCAGCCTTCCTTATGCAATGACTAAGCTGACACTCACAGAAGAAAGAAAAAGAGGCAAAAAATGACATAAATAAAATCAGAAGCCCCACACATGAGGATAAGAACGAAGCAATTCCAAGCTGTGAGTCTGAAGGATCCAACATTTAATTACTCCTCAGGCTTAAAACTTTGCTTCTTATACCAACTCTCAGTCTGGTCGTCTCAGAAGCCGAGATTTTGCCTCTTGCTCTGCCCCCAGCAGCTAAGCCTGTAAGACTTTCCTGCCTGTCTTGAGAGGTAGTGCCCGAGACAGAAAACTCAAGTCATTGCAGAGTAGAGCCAGTGGGCAGGGACATGCAAACACTACAAGGCTCAATGGAGCAGAATCTTTCCTGCTCAATGCATGAGAATTGGCGCTTGGGCACTAGACATTCTCTTCCTACTCACTCAGGATTTCCTGAGTTCCTACTGTGTGCAAAGCACCCTGCTGCACAATGTGTGTGGGACAGTGAGGTGACAGAGACTCAAAGTATTATAATACTTATAATACTACAGCAGGTTGGGGGTTGGAGGGAAAGGGGCCTTAAAGTTCACCTTTCTCAAACTTCGCCATTTTGCAGATGAAGACAACAGAAACCCAGAGTAGATAAAGGATGTGCTTAAGGTTTGCAACTCTTTCATTGTAGACTGGATCATGCCGTGAGTCTCCCAAGCCCTGGGCCTGGTCTGATCTGAGATGCCAAGACTTTTAGCAAGTTTACATGGAATGCTACTTGATCCAAAATTCCCATAGTGTTACTTGGCCTGGACCAGGTATTTAGGAATGCTGAGGAAGTTGAATGGATACTCTCTCCCCTGTTTTTGTCTGCCTCACCTCCCTCTACCATCCATGGCTTCCTAACTTTGTTTCCCCCCAAATAAATAACATATCATGGGAAGTAGAGTTTAGGCTTCTGAACTTCCTCCCCCTGGTGAATACTCAGTCTTAGGTTAACACAGAGTCCTAAGGAAATGCTCTGAACTTGAGCACAGACCTGCCAGCAGAATGTTCATGTGTATTAGCCAGAATGCTCCTACTCTATGAGACCAAAGCAGGTCTCTGTGTCAGGCCTGGCTCTGACACCCCCTTGCCAAGAGCCACAGGGGTTCAGATGGCTTTTCTCTTAGTTAAGCCTTCACCGCATGTAGCCCTGACCGCGACCAATCAGCCTTCTCCCTCCACTTAGGTGCAATTTTACACAGTAGGTGACATTAACTCGGTAGCTAAGTCCCCATGTGCAGCCACGGCAACCAGAGGGTCCCAGCAGATGACAGGAGACAGCAGGTTGTATGATCCTGTAAATTATTTCCCCATAGTAACGGCAAGATTACACACTTTAATATGCATACGGCTTGAGAGAGCCCTTTTCCTGGCTGAACCAAGGCGATAATGCATATTTTGTGTCTAGAAATCCATTCTAAACTGTGCGGCGTGTAATAGACAGTATTACCTCAAGGGCTCCAACCTGACCCTTCTCATCTGGCCCCTTCCACGGACTCATAAATGGAATGCTTCTTCTTCCTTTATGAAATATCCTTTGTCTCTAGGTTTTCCCATTTTACATTGACATTCTTGGGACGTATTCAATACCCATGCCAGTTTTAGCAAGTCTTTCTGCCCTAATGTATGTCTACAGGTTTTTGGATTTCTTTAAATAAGCACAACCTGATTTAGGTGTTTTATCTTAAGGAGACAAGATTGAAACTGTGTCAGTAAAGGAGTGGGGAATAAAACAGAAAAAACAAGATGGTACAGAGCAGGCATGTCCAACTTGTGGCCCATGGGCCGCATGCGGCCAAGGTCAACTAGCAATGGGGCCTCACAAAATCTTTGAACAACACGTTAGAACAAACATTCCTGATGAGCACCTTGAGGAGCCTTATTATGTATAGACACTAACTATATTATATAATTGATGTGTGGCCCAAGATAATTCCGCTTTACTCAAAGCCAAAAGGTTGGACACCCCTAATATAGAAGATCCAGAGTGAACTGGGTCTATTCTAAACAGGATAGATCCTGACTTTATGAGCTGAAGGCCAGAGTCCTTTAAGTTCAATACAAAATACTTCTCATCCCATTGTGGCTTCTAGAAGAACTGTTTAAACCAGAGTCTATGTCCACCCTATCATGGATAAAGTGAAAGAGATCTGGAGTCGGTATCAGAGAATGTGTGAAATTCAGCTCTGTCACTTTTTACTTGGAGATTACAGGCAAATTTTTAGCCTGTCTAATCCTCAGCCACCCCAGCCATAAAATGGAACAATTATTGTGAGTTAATAAAATTTTGTGAGACCAGATTAGAACCTAGACGCAAAAGATGCTCAACAAATATTAAGGCCAAAGCAAGGTCCTTTTAAACACTTAAAGTTGATAAATTGGTATTGATGTAAAATGACTTCCCCCAAATGCCCATTGATCCTATTTGTGAACCAAACCTATGACAACCCACCAAGCACTCTAGGAGTAGCTGATTGAGGCTCACAGAGGGGTTAGTGAATTCGTCCTGTTACTTGTGTGCTGATTTACTTTTCCTAGCCCTCAACTGCTTCATCTGTGAAAGGGGTGAGGTGGGCCATGGGGAAGCATTAAGGTTTAGTGTAACCAATCTGCTTCTGGTGAAAATGTCTATTTTTTATGGAAAAAGGTTAGATCCAGTACCAAGAGCCTTCTGTTATTCATCTTTATACATCTCAAAAGATGGCCTGGGCTTGGTAGCTCACACCTGTCATCCCAGCACTTTGGGAGGCTGAAGTCAGAGGTTTGCTTGAGCACAGGAGTTCAAGACCAGCCTAGGCAATGTAATAAGACCTCACATATATAAGAAATCAGAAAACTAGCTGGGCATGGTGGTGTACACCTGTGGTCCCAGCTACTTGGGAGGCTGAGTCCATGAGGTCGAGGCTATGGTGAGCCATGCCACTACACTCCAGTCTGGGTGACAGATTAAGACCATGATGTCAAAACAAAACAAGGCAAAACAAACAAACAAAAAAGATAAAGAAGAAACATGTTCCAGGAAAAAGATGTATGTATACTTTCATGATGGTATATTCCATGATGGTATATTCCATGATGTCAAAACAAAACAAGGCAAAACAAACAAACAAAAAAGATAAAGAAGAAACATGTTCCAGGAAAAAGATGCATGTATACTTCCATGATGGTATATTCCACATGGGTGGAAGAATATCATGCTCCTGGCACACATGTGCAGTACCCCAGGGCTGTCATTACATGCCTGTGAGTTAGGAAGAGCAGAGCACAGAAACAAAGCTTTCATTTGATCACATGGAACTGGTTAGGGAACTAGCAGGAGCTGAACTTTGGACAACCCTGAATCATACTCAATTTATTCTCTATCATCCAACAAGCCATCATCAAAAACAGGCAGAACACAGTCTGGAGAGAATAGTACACGTTGGAAATATACACAGACGCAATGGTCCATTATTGTCCAGACATGAATGAATACCGGAGCTTACAGAGACGCAGGCCTTAAATGGCAAAAATAGAAGCAGTGTGTCCCTCTACTTCTTTGTCAAAGGAGGCTATATGTCTTTGACACTTCTACCAAAATAAGAACTGTGCTGAGTGTCTATGATGCCTTTTGAATCAATCTTGGGAAAAAGATATCCTTGTACTGAAACTACAAAGGCTCAAATATTAACACTCAAGGCAACTTTTAGATTCTGTGATGGACAGAGAAATTCAGTGGCAGTGGACCAAATCCATCCCAAGCACAGTGTCATGGAGAAACGCGTGTGCTCAAAGTTGATAATAATTAATTCGTTATTCTCAAGGTCTTCTCTCCTCTGGCATAGCAACTTTGACTTTGGCCTTGATTCTCATGGAAGCAGATTGGTCACAATGGTGGCTGCTAGAATAAAATGTTTTCTTATCTGAGCTTTGTTAATTCTGTTCCTCCTTGTTGGCATGCCCTTCCTCCTCCCACCCCCCAAGCACTTTTACACATCCATTAAAACCTGATTCCTCTTTGTTTTTGAAAATGACGTGACCTTATTACCATCCACCTGGTTTTCCTCCCTTCTTTCTTGTGCTCCCCACTGCAAGCCCCATGCATACACTAATCCATCAGCCAGTCCCTTTGATGTTTCCTGGTCTGTTTAGAATAAATCACACTGCACAGTTCTGCATATGTGGGCTCTGACTACCTCTCCAAAGTCTTACCACTTTCACCTTAGCTGAGGCAGTTTTGCTGTCTTCCTCTGTCTCAAACATGCCAGTGTGTTGCTTTAGGGCCTTCACATGAGTTTCTCCCTCTCTCTGGAATACTGTTTTATTTTTTAAATTTTTTCTTATTTATTTATTACTTTTTTTAAGAGACAAATCTCACTCATGCTGGAGAGCAGTGGCACAATCACAGCTCACTATAGCCTCGAACTCCTGGGCTAAAGCGATATTCTCAATTTAGCCTCCTGAATGGCTGGGACTACAGGTGTGTGCCACCACTGCAAGCTGGAATGCTGTTTTCTTATGAGCTTAGTATGGTTGGCAACTTCTTGTCATTCTGATCTTAGCTATAATGTCACCTATTCTGAGAAGACATCCCTGATCAATAAATGTAAATGTATTATCTAGACACTTGCTATTTCATCACTCTATTTCAATCCTTCTCATAGCATTCACCATCTGACATTTTTCTTGTTTATTGGTTTGCTTGTTATCTCTTTTGCCCACTAGAGTGTGAGCACAATGAGAGTAGAAACCTTGACTAGTATGCTTGCCTCTGTGTCCTCAGCATCTAGACAGTAAGTGCTTAATTTGCTTGTGTTGAATGAATGACCCAACTCTAAGACCGTCACAAGTCATCACTTGCTATTCATTCTGCTTTCCCATGGCATTTCATGTAGACCACAATTATCACACCAATTATATAATATATTCTAACTGTTGGTCCAAGGCTTCAGCTAAACCATGAAATCGGGAGAGTGTGGGCTGCATTTTATTCACATTAGATATTTACTCCAAGGTGAGGAAGATCACCCATGGTCACCATAGAGTGATGCACAGGTAAGGCACTAGACAACTCCAAAGGGAGCATGATGTTGTGTAGTATCCAACCTCAGCAACTGTAAATGAAAGCTCAGATTTCTCTTTATCAAGGAGAAAAATCAGGAAGACTTTATCTTTCCCTTCACCTCTTCCTCTAGGAAGAAACTGAGTATTCCATGTCCTTGTCCTGGCCAGCTTGTCCTGCTGTCCACACCTTAGAGTTTACAAAAGTCCTTGGAGGTAGACCTCAGTGGAATCTTGTATAGGGCAACTCAGGGCTACTACTTCATACCTCTACCCTACTGCTATCCAGCAATTACTGTGACAGTCACTTGTGTACAGGTTTTGACCAGATTTTTGCAGGCGCAGCCAGGCAATACTTGGCCTTGGGATGTGCATCACACCTTAGGCTTTGCACCCTATGCATCTTTGATGTTGTCAAATGAGGTGCCTGTAGGAACCTGCTCAACCTTCAAGCATGGTCACCAAGAAATTGACCAACTGAGAATGGAAGCTAATGAAAAATTCCTTCCACCTTTGATAACCTGGGTAAACACCTCTGAGACCAATTTCAAAAAGTTCCTTAGAAGTTCCAGGTGGAATCGAGCACCAGTTGTTCATAGCAATGGCCAACCCACCCTTATATTGGCTTTCCCTCATTCCACATCTCTTTCTCATAATGTCCTTACTCCTAGTCTCTGAGACCACTTTCCAAATAATCCCCCTTGCTCTTCTTTCTGGGGGAACCCAGACAAGGCAGTTGGTACCAGGCATCCTGATAACCCTGAAATACAGTAGCATCCTAGTTATTAAGAGTCTCACTTGACATAAACTGGATGAAGTTCAAGTAGAAAGTGAACCATGAAATTATATGGTATGTGGGAAATTTGCATGGCTTTGGAAAATGGTAATGGTCATGGAGTTGAATGACTGTTAAGTGCTTTAGAAACCTTAACAAACAAAACACCTGGATTAGGTAAGTGTTCATCCAAGGCAACTTTAAAAACCAGGGGTTCTCTATGGCAGCATTTGTGGGGACCTTCATGTCCTACGTGACAGATGGAGCCGAAAATCAGGCCAAGGATATAATTTTGAGGGTAGAAGAGCTGCAAAGTAGATTAAATTCATAATCTTAACAAGACTCCTATGCCCAATCAGGAATCTGATAGAAAAAGAATGAGACCCTGAAATCTGAAATGTAGTAATTTGGGTGGATGATCCTATGACTCATGAATTTCCGGACTTCCCTGAACTCTTACAGCTGGCAGAAGCAGACTCCCTTCACTAAACTCACCTGTAAATACCTCACTGATAGCAGTTTTCTGCAAGATCATGCCCATGGCCTTCATTTTCACAGCTCTTCATTGCCTACCACCTGGTACCAGGGTTAGGTATCAGGAGAACTCAAGTGGAGAAATAAAGTTTCTGCTTTGGGATACTGAAGGAAACATAGGACGTGACAAATTGGTCATGAAACGTGAGACTTCCATGAGAATGAATTTAAGGGGTGTTGGAACAGAATAACTGGAAAAGGCAGATAGGTAGAAAGCATAATGAAAAAAAAAAGGACTCCATTATGACTCGAGGTTTGATGATCTGGCAAAGGTACCTGGAGCCAGTCTTAGTACTTGCCTTGGTTGGTTCTTAAAAACTTGGGTATGATGATGGCCTATAGTAAATAGGGTAAGAAGAAGAACTACTTCGGCATCGCATTCGGGAAAGGGTCAGAGGGTCTAGAGGTGGAAATGTTAGAATATATTTATTATCCAAGACCATAAAACCTACTACCTGACTGTGTACATTAACATTTCTATGCAACTCATTGGTGGCTACCTCTGTAGGTCAGGGTGGACAAAAGGAAATGCCATCAGGAAACAAGGTTTCCTAGTTTTGATGAGGGTAAGAGAATTCTGGAATGTCAAGGGACAGACAGTGGTACTTAACCATTCGAGGCAGGGTGGTTATAATTACTGCAGTGGGTAGTAAGGTCATGCTGTCAATCAGAGATCTCTGCACATGGCTAAAAAGCATGTTCTGATGGGCAAGATAGATAGTTCTTTGAAAAGCAGTCCTTGGTGTGAAACTGAGTCCTAGTAGTGATGGAAATTTGACCACTTATAAGTGACTATGTGACTGGATCTACCCTTAAGGAACTGGCTATTACTAGATCCACTGAGTCATAAATGAGAATAGGCAGACCAATACACTGTCATACAGTGGTAACGGCAGGCCTATTCAGGATCAGGCTCGAGAAGAGCCAGAGTTGCATGAACAGGCGGTCCGTGCCAACTAAATCTGTTGCACCAACACCTCCCTCAGGTCACACAAGATGGTGGTCATGAGCAATTGCTCTGTAAGGCACAGCTCTTGAGTACTCTGGGTCATCAATTTGCGTGAAGACAAAATGGTCTGAGATAAGGATTTACGAAGACTCCTGAGCTGGGGCAAATACCTGATAGCTCAAGAGCCTGGAAGGAGCAAGACTGGAAAATTGGAAAGAAGGTGGTCTGAGAAAGAGACATATGGATGAACCTGTTGGAGTGAGCACAAAACGTGTGTCTTTTGTCCCATGACACCACAAAGAAGGCACCGAACAAGCAGGAGGACGCAACCTGTGGTAGTCAGTCACCCTTGCTCCTTGGCTATGCCAGATGTTGAATCCTCAAAGGCAAGAGGCGTTGACAATGGAGGGGAAGACTTCACAAAGGAAGTGATGGGGTAGCCATAATGAAGAATGAGTCTGTATTTGGTAAGTGTCTATAATACTACTCTTACTAATCTTACTACTGCTACGACTACTTCCTTTGCTCGCTGCTACTATTAACAATAGTGACTTTCATTTATTGATGGTGTGTGATGTGCCAAACACTATGCTGAGTATTTTAAACCTATTTTTAAGTGTATTTCTCCAATAACTCTAAAGCATCACTTTATATATGAGGAAGTTGAACATTCTGAACTATTATTTTTGTTATTATGATCCTACTATTCCACTATTGATACTAATAACCATTGGCTAAAAACAAACTTAGCACCTGTAACCATCTCATGTAACCATCAATAACCCTGTGAGATAGGTATCATTATCCTTGTTTCAAGTGATGAGCTGAAGCTTAAAGAAGCCAAATATCTGCCTTAGTCACCAAGGTCTCCCTGATCTGAGACTACCTCCTGCCAAAGCATTCTATGTCTGTCCTATTCCATCTAGAAGTCTGAGGTAGAAGACTGGTGAGGGGTGGGTGGGCTGCTGAGCTTGGTAAGAGTATTGCGAATGAACAAACGAGCTGAGATGAACGGCCAATGTGTCTGACTTGTACTAGGGGGATTGCTGATTCTGCTTCTCCCCTTTCTTCTCTCTCTCCCACATATGTGGTGATGGGCAAAACATGATGGAAATTGAGCTGCTGTTAGTCATTTTTTACAATCTAGATATTTCCATTTTTTCTCATAAACCAAAAGAACTTATGTTTTGATATATAAATAAGAGAATTCTAGTATATTTGTTATAAAATGTGCATCCCAAATGCTTATCAGAGACTCTTCCATGTTCCTTCCCAGAATGCTTTGAGTCTCACACAGCCCAGAAAATGTACTTTCTGAAGGCCCCTGTCCCTATCATGATCTACAAAATTTTCACTGACCTAAATTGGACTTGTGTTTACAGAAAGGCAGCACCATGGAGGCTCAGCAAGTCTTGTCTTTGTGTTGAACTTCTCAGGTTGCCAGTTACCAATTCTGTATACTTGGGGTTGTGTAAGATACCACCTTAAACAGAAGCAGAACATACTGGCCAGTCATGACCAAGTCAGATATGTAATGAGATTCCTGAGTAACAAATATGAGGTAGAGGTCAGAAGCCAGTAAGATAAACTAGAAAGGAAGCAGAAGGGAGAAGGTAGGAGAGAGAAGATAGGAGGAGATGTTTAGGGAAGGGCAGAAGAAGGGGTTGGAGGAAAGAGAGAAGAGGGGAGCAAGAAGAGAGACAGAGGGGAGAGGGAGGAGAGAAAGAGGAGAGGGAGGAGACAAAGGGGAGAGGGAGGGGAAAAGAAATAAAAGGGGAGGGAGAGGGGGAAGAGAGAGACATATGTGGGGGAATGAGAGAGCAGAGGGAGAACATACGAGACTCTATGGGTATAGCTTCTTTAGAAGTATGTAATAGTGAAGAGGCGGGAAAATAATCCCTTGAAATGATTTATGGCTAGGGAGAATCTGGGACCATTTAAGCTCTGTCATGGAGGAATCTGGGACTCTATTTAGGAGACATTTCTTTGAGCCGTGTCTATGTCTACCCATTTTGATCACCCAACCAGCTGTTTAAACGGAATGAGTGTGTGGCTGGACTGATGGGCTGAATCAGTCAAACGAGCCCATCTGGAAGATGATGTAGCGTCAGTCAAAATATTACATTCTCTGTGCAAATGCAGACACATTGTTTCCATTGGTCATTTGCCATTCATGGAATAGAACATGGAACTAAGTAATCCCTGTGAAATAAATTTACATCCAAAGACAGAAAGCAAAGGAAACCATGTCAGCACCTCTATTGCTAACCCTTCACTATGATCATAGAACACTGACCCCTGGGTTCTTCTAAGAATACAACTCCATGACTTACATAAATGCATTCTGAAAAGTTACACAAGTCACACAAGATGCTAACACTAAGTATGATCACTGTTAGAAAAGAAAACAGCATTAAATCACCTCTTACAGCTGGGGCGGTAGGGAGGAAGTGAAAGCTGCATGTTCTTCTTGGTAATCAGGGCTCATGTTCTACCATGGCTAATGTCCACAGAACTTTATAGTTAGAAAAGAAAAAAACTAGTGTGTGTGTACACACATGTATATTAATTGCACACAAGCGATACACAACTCACATGCATGCAAAAATATACTCAAGTACCCAAAGTCTACCATCTTTACACTGCATAGAAATTTGGTTGTTTGACTATTCTCTATTGTGACACACGACATACAGCTGCAATAGGCCAGTGATTAGAGGTTTCCAGTGCCACGTTTTTGCAGGTAGCACTCAGACATATCTCTAGCTGAGCCCGTTCTCTGGAATGAAAGGTAAAAAACACCACTATGTATTTCCATTTGAAATTGAAACTTGCTACGTAAGTAACAAGTGAAGTTTGGGCCTCCAACTGGTACCTAATCCTGACTTGTACCTCACATCTTTATAATAAAGTAAAAAAAAAAAAAAAAAAGGATCCTTGGAACCAATATACCTAAAACCAAAATCATCACTTTCTCCCCCTATCAATTTCCCCCTCCCTCATTCCCCATTGAGTTCCATCATGTGAACTCCACAGGGCAGCAACTCTGTCTTATTTACTCATGGCTATACTCCCAAGGCCCACAGCAGTGTCTGACACACAGTAGATGCTCAGTGAACATGTGGTTAATGATTTAGGCGGTTGAATAGATGTATGGACACTGAAGTCAAAGTTCTTCCCACCACAGGGCTCATCTCTGATACTTTCCTGTCTAGGTACATAACCAGCTCTATCATTTCTTTTTTCAAAAGGCTTCTTAGCATTTGTTTACCTCAGTGGGGTGATAGGGGATGCATGAGATCAAGCATATGGAAAGACTTGATAAACACCATGCACAATTAGGATCATGATTCCTTTCAACTTCTGCCTGCCAACACCTGGCTGAAGTCTTCATCCTTCCACAACAAATCCACCAGGCTGAGCTAGTCTGGTTTCCTTCAGTCTCCCTTTACCTCATTCCCATATTCCCATTAGAGTGACACCCCCAAAGTGCTGTGGTGACAGTCTTGTTCTACCACCTAACATCTTCAGTGAGAAGCTCCCTGTGGCCTACCTGATTCCAAAGCAATTGAGACCATCCATATTGCAGATCTGTGCATCTTTCTATCTCAGTCTCCCACTCATCTCCTTTGCTTAGGAAATACTTGGCTGGACACGGTGGATCATGACTGTATTCCCAGAGCTTTGGGAGGCTAAGGTGGGAGGATTGCTTGAGTCCAGGAGTTTGAGACCAGCCTGGGCAACGTAGCAAACCTCATCTCTATAAAAAACAAACAAACAAACAAACAAAACACCAGCCAGGTGTGGTGGTGCATATCTGTAGTCCCAGGTACTCTGTATGCTGAGGTGGAAGGATTGCCTGAGCCTAGGAGGTTGAGGCAGCCATGAGCTGTGGTCACTGTGATCATGCCATTCCACTGCAGCCTAGGCGACAGATTGAGACCTCAACTCGAAAAACAAAACAAAAAAAGTATCATCTCCTGTTCTTCCCACAGGCAGGGCCACCTCTGACTTCATGATATCTGTTTTTCTTCATGTTCATACATAAAATTCATGGATGAATAAGTGCACAGACGGATGCTCCTTCCCATGGACCTTTGAAAATCCCATCCACCTCTAAAGACCATATCCAACCTTACAGCTTTCATCCCTGATTGGCCTGGTTTGAGATGTCTTAGTTCCCTGAGCTAGGATATCTGAGGGCAGATGGTTAATTTAGGAAGAACAGCAGGGGTTGAAATCCCCATGAGCACTTATGAGGAAAATTTTGGAACTATTTCAAAACATACACCTTGGAAATGTCCCACCTATGAGGTGTGGGAGCTGGGGTGGCTACATACCAACTTCTGAAAGTTGCTGGTTAAGGGCCACTGGGGGAAAGGGAAGAGTGTGAATTTCTGATCCCTTCCATCTACTATAACACCCAAAGAAGTCCTCAGGTACAGAGATGCAGAACCTGACTATTTCAAGTCTAAGTGGTGCTGTCCAACAGAAACATAATATGAACCCCAAAGGCAACCTGCATTTGTAAAGTTGTTTTCTAGCCACATCAAAAAAAGGTAAAAAGAAGCAGGTGAAATTAACTTCAATAATATATTTTATGATTATTTATTATTATCATTATACATTCATTCAATCCAATACATTACCCAAAATATTATCATTTCAATATGCAATCATCACAAACAAATTATTAAAATACTTTTTTTTGGTATTAAGTCTTTGAAATCTGCAATGCATTTTATACTGAGAGCATATCTCAGTTAGGACTAGCCACATTTCAGGTGCTTGTTGGCCCCAGGAGGCTACCGGCTCTTGTATTGGATGGCACAAGTCTCAGGGACATGGGCAGGCCACTTAGAGCACCTGTTACATACATCATTGCCGGACACTCAGATCATCTCCCTCTTTTGATGGACTGCTTAAAGTACTCATCTAAGACTTATTAAGTATTGTCTAGAAATATTATATACTGTGGTTAGGTCTTATTCCCCTGAATAAAGAAATATACAAATATCAGATACTTTTGTTATCTTCCCATGAGTTCCTTTTTTAATGCCTTGTTCAATTAACTTTTGCCAAATGATTGATTCTGAGAAGTCACCGTATTCACAGGTCCCCAACTTTCTGTGAGAAGAAATCGCCAATTTCTCATTCAGGGGACCAAGAGGAAATCAGCCAGCCCAAACCTCAGCAGAGGGGGATACTTAGCTTCCAGTCTGGCAGTAGGGAGAACCTGCCTTCATCAAGATGTATTTAACCACTACACAGAGACAAGAACCTTAAAGACCCACAAAGAGGGAAATGCAGCAAACTTTTCCAATAACACTCTCGAGCAAACACTTTACAATTTTGCTGAAAGAAAAAAAATTCCATTGATCTAAACTAAATAGTCCTTCAGCTGTTTTTTCTCCCTGTTCTCCCTTCATTTCTGAATCCAAAAAGGTCTTTGCAAAGCACTGGATGGGCACTTGGCGGCCAGCTTGCCATTAAAAGGTTAACACGTCTTCCCAGCTAAACAGAACAGTGGCCATTACGCCACAGAGCAAAGAGCACTGAGAGAGATTTGTGGCACGTAAGAGGCAAAGCAGCGAAGGCAAGGAGATTTTGCAAAGTCCAGGCAAGTCTCAAAGGCGCTAAGTGGTGTTCACTGTCTGCTAATGGAAAAATGTGAATTTCCCAAGTCTCATTTAAGTAAGCAGATAGATATAAACATTTCAATCTCATAAACTGCTCAGGGATGAGGGGTGACCTGCCGAATTCCAGATGATTCAAAATGACCAATCGACCTTCTTGACCTCAAGCCTAGGAATGTCTCCAGAATTTCTAACTGATGGTTATTTATGACAGCCAAACCACCAGTAAATCAAAAGACAGAAAATTTCCATTGGAAAAAAGATATTTTCTGCAAAAGATATTGTTTATAGCTACATTTCTTTCGCTCTTTACTTAAGATTAAACTTACATTCAACATGTAATTGGTCTCTTTTTACGATTACTTCATGAATTTTCTTAAGACCTTTTTTCCTCCATATCTCTATTATCGTATTTATTTCTAAATTATCACCTGCCTTTCTTTTTTAAAACAAAAAATAATTTACTTATTAACTCCTTCCCATCCCTCTCTACCCTGGCCCTACTATTCATTCTCATTTATAAATTGTCCTATTTTCAGAATCGTGCACCTTTGAGGTTGTACTTTGGCTGACTGGAATTTCTTTTCTTTCCATTTTCTACCTCCCAAAGGAGACCACCATTCTCTGTCCCTGGTTCTTTCTGGTCACGTGCCACCTGTCTTGTCTTTCTGTTCTCGCTTCATCAGAGTCTCTATTCCCAGGGACTTCGGTGGTTGAAGGTTCCAGAAGGCAGCCTTAACACTTCTCTGTTTAGAGTGCTCCCACTAGAGTGGGCTGAAGTATTACCGCTACACTGACTTCTTCTTTAACCAGGGGTTGTTTGGCTCTAAGACACCAGTTAAGTAATGAACCATACTCAGATCCTGAAATGGTATTGCTCACAAACTACTAGGAACTAAGGCTATTTCATTTTCTTTTTAAAAAAGTTTTTAGATCCAGGAGATATATATGCATGTTCATTACATGGTATTTCATTTTCAAAACACAAATTTTTAGAAAATGAAGTAGATTTATTAGCAGCATAATTGGACTGAAAAAAATTGATGTCTTTTTTCAGAAACTGAAATTATGATATTTTAGGCACAAGGCAAATCACATATTTAAAGATAAAAGAATGTATGAAAACTACTTTCATTTGAGGTTGGTTTATATATACTTATTGTAAACTTGATTTAACTTCATGCCAGGCACTTTTTCACAAACTCAGAGTTAGAATAGAAAAATTAGGTTTTCTTTTAGATAATAAACTCATTTTAAAAGTGTTGCTTCAACTCTTAACAATAGCAAAAGCATGGAATCAATCCAGATGCCCATCAAAAGTGGACTGGATAAAGAAAATGTGGTACATATACACAACAGACTATTATGCAGCCAATAAAGAAGAACAAAATCATAGCCTCTGCAGCCTCTGGATGCAGCTGGAGACCATCATACTAAGTGAACTATCACAGAAACGAAGAAGTGAATACCACATGTTCTCACTCATAAGCGGGCCCTGATCACGGGTCACACGAGCACAAGAGTGGGATAGGCAGACACTGGACACTGCTAGGGGAGGGAGGGAAGGAGAAAGGAGGGGGAGCATGTGCCAACATACTAAGTACCTCCTACACTATCAAGGGTAAGAGAACCAGCTAAAAGCTCAAACTTCATCTGCATGCAACTTTCTTATGTACACTTTAAGTCCTCAGTTGTACCCCACAACTCTAAAATAAGAAATAAATAAAAGTGTTGCTTTAAATTTCACTTCTGAAATGATTTCAAGGAATATACTTGTGTCTTTCTACAATTGTTATTTTTTTATGTCTACATCTAATCCCTAAAGTCTCATTTTCTGAAACTTTCTGTAAATTGCACCAAACTCTATAAATTAAAATTGGAATAATATAATCCTTTGTCTTCATCTAGGAGGAAAATCAAAATTATAAAGGTATAGTCTGAAAAACCTGTGTTGTTTTTTTTAAAAATTCATGTTTAAGTAAAAATGAACTGTGAGTTTCCAATTGAAGAGAAAGATATTTTGGAAAATTATACAATTATAGAACAATTGTCTTGCTAAATTTCAGCTCATAAATGTTGGTCTTCTTTCAATGGGCTTAGAAGAGCAGCCAAATTGCTTTCTGGCTCTTCTGGCTCCTCACCTCTCAGCCCTGTCTGCTCTGGAAGAGGCAACTGTCTCCACGCATTCTTTCTGTAAATGTCTGGTGTCTAGCAAGTAGATGTAGTAGACATGAAATAAATGTTAATCAAATGAATACACCAAGTTGACTATGGAGTTAAATGCAAATTTAGACAAAAATCAACTTAAATTAACAAATATTTATTTAGCATCTACTATTTACTCTGGGGGAAATGAAGACACAAATTCCGCCTTTGAAAAGTTCATAAAATAATATAGGAAAAAGAAGGACAGAGATCATTAAATACCAAAGTGATATTGGTAATATGTTGGCACAGCTAATATTTCTGAAAAGAGGGGAGATAGATACTCTTAATTAAGGTTAGAGGGACCAGGAAAGCTATCACAAAATACAGTATACAAAAATAACCTTTGGACCTTTAAAAATTCCAGATTAGTAGTTATAGCACTTCAGAATATCATAGTGCAAAAGACAAACAAAACACATGAACAAAAAATATCCCAAGTAGCTACCTGCTTTTTAAAGCAGCTGAGAAATCCTAGCCTTTAATTATGAAGCTTGGACTTGGTCTTGTTGTTGGTTGGTTGGTTGATTACCCCGTATAACAGATAAGAACACCGCTCTACCACTTTCCCGTTGAGGGAATCTAATCAGTAAAAATGTAGAAAATCATATCTACCTTAAAAGACTGTTGTAAAGAGTTTAGAATGGAGTTTGGCACATAACCAAGCTTGAAGAATGTGAGCTTCCATTGATAATAATAATAGTAATAATAATAATAATAATAATGATAGTGATAATCATTTGTTCCATTTAGTCATTGTGCCACTAACTCTGAACTCATCAGATGGTGGGTGATCTCTTACTTGTATAAACAGGTAAACCCTACAGACAGGATGGGCAGGGTAGGGATGAGGTGGTGATAGATTTTCTCACTCTGAATCCCATACTTATTCTTCCCCAAGCCCCCACAACACTCTCCTGTCCCCTGGTGGCTCTCAAGAAGCCATTGTGAGAAAATATAGTGAAAGTAGAGAGAGGTGGAAATCTGAAAATCTGGAAATCTTTGAGAACAGGTTTTCCTATGAGTTGGGACCCTGATCAAAATGGATACTCACACTGACCAATTTTTTTCACTTCTGCTTATTGTAATGCCTAAATTTCTCCCCCAAAATTGCCATTTCTGGTCTGGGTCCTTAGAATTCTGAGTGAAAAGATAGTATTTATTTTCCCATAATAAGAAAGATTTCTTAAGCCTTGATGAAAATGCCAAGCTCCTTTCCCTCTGGCAAAAAAATATAGCAAACTTTCACGGAAGCCTTGGTTATCTAAAGATGTACAGAAGCTCTGATTCTCCGTTACATATACCTTTACTTAATGAGTATAGGAAGAAGAATTTATTGTTCTTCAATCAATGAAGTTTGGCATCAGAGCATGAATGTCCACTGGCTTTGAACATATCAAATATCACATTTAAAAAAACTGATTATGAAAAATTAGGAGCTAATAAATCAGAAATTCATTCAGATTAAAGGGCATCTTTTAAAAATTACAACTAGTTGGAAAAAGGACATCATATATAACAGATATAATAAACCTCCTTTGAAGCATTGCTGCAAAGATAATATAAGTTCTGATCTTCTTGTTCAATAAATGCTTGTTCAATTGGATTCTAATTTCAACAGTTAGTGTAAATTTGATTTCACCAGGTTTCTTTCTGACTAACTTTGAAATCAGATCTCTGAGGAACCAGGAGGACTCCTGGGCATGTAGTATATCCTTGTATCTCCAGTGCATAGCCCAAGGTCTGGCACAGAGTCAGGATTCAAGTAAATGGCTATGAACTGGTGTCAGGAGGGAGGAAGTTGTTTGGGAAAGTGGATGATCAAGTGGCCAGGACTAATTCGGGTACCAGACCAAGAAAACAAGGGCAGGGAGGCCCATGTCCTGGGGAAAGAGTATGCGAAAATGAACTCGTCTTACTGCCAAGTTGCACCCTGGGTCCACTCTGTGCCCAGGGAAGAGGGTTTTACTGTCCTTTTATTTCTATTCCTCTCTTACATACTATGGGAGTGTATCGCATGACCTCTTATAAAATAATTCTGGATTTATTACAATTTGGAAAATTGTCTTATTGAGGTAAAACCAGCAAATAAACACACAGAAGCTATTTAGCAAAGGACTTTTGGAGCAGAGTACCTGCCTGGTACAATGAGATCTCGTAACCCTCCAGTTTCAGCCCTGACATACAACACTAGAAGATCAGAACTTGTGTGGTTTCTGAACTTGTGACAAGATGTGACTTCTCTGGATTTGCACGCTGTACTTACAGCATAAGACATGACATTCTAGATGCGGGGTTGGTGCTATCTTCCAGTGATATGGCAGCCCTGTCCAACGTTCCGAGTTCACTGACACACATGGGAGTACATTCTACATTCCCCGGCATTTTCTCACATGCCCAGATGGCAAAGTCAGCCTTGCGAATGGCCACCCACCCTGAATGTTTGGCACATTTCACTGCAATTGATGCAGTGCTGGGGGAGTGGAGTGGAAAAAAGCTGCGTTTTTTCATGTGTACATTCTGAAGAGAGGGAAGACAAGTAAAGAAAATTAAACCTGGGCACGGTGGCTCAAGCCTATAATCCCAGCACTTTGGGAGGCTGAGGCAAGAGGATTGCCTGAGTCCAGGGGTTTGAGACCAGCCTGGGTAACTTAGTGAGACCACGTCTCTACAATAAATAAAAAAATTAGCTGGGCATGGTGAAGCATGCCTGTAGTTCCAGCTACTTGGAAGGCTGAGGTGGAGGGATTGCCTGAGCCCAGCAGGTGGAGGCTGCAGTGGCTGTGAGCGTGCCACTGCACTCCAGCCTGGGCAACAAAGTGAGACTCCAACTCAAAAAAAAAAAAGAAAGAAAGAAAGAAAGAAAAAGAAAATTAAAAGGGAGAGAAATCTCTTTCACCTCTTCCTAAATTTCCACTCCTTGATTTTGTCTTGTCTCTTACACGTGCCTCACAAAGAACTCATTCCCGTCTTGAAGAAACTCTATCCTTTATTAAAACAAACATATAATGTTTAGATAGACCAATTCAGGCATTTATTATTGAAAATACAGAAGCAAGAATGGGAAAGCAAAAACAAAAACACCCAGCCAACTCACCATGCAAAAGGGGATGGTCAATAGATTTTGAGAACTTCAGTAGAAAAGCCAATGAAACTTTCAAAATCTCCATTATTTCAGTTTGTAAACTCTTCAAGTAAATAGTAGCCTTATCACTAGAACTATATATTAGAAAAATGACATCCTGGCAGCTCTGCTTGTGCCAGGAGCCATGGTTAGTTGCTGGTGTGAATGTCTGTGTGAGGGAAGGATGGAAGGCTGAGTGATTGCAACTGAATGATTTCTCATTCATCAGCTAATTTCTTTCACCAGCCAGGTCAAGCCATCACTATGGGCACCTGCCATGTACAATGCACACTGGCAACCCTGGTCATTTTTAAATACATAAACACATTATTTTCCTATTACCTGGCTTTCTCCCTCAGAAAGTGACAGGCAGTCCTCTGGAATTACAGAAATGTCGTGCTAGGAAGAACCACAAAGATTAGCAAGTCCAATGCCTCCATTCAATAGCTTTGACTCCAAGGTTCCCAGGGAACAGGTGATTCTTACAAAGTCAAGGCTTGAGTGAGGGCTGGCACAAGGCCTGGAAGCGAGGCCTCCGACTCTCAGTTTTGTGGCCTTTCCATGAGAACGTGTGCATGGAATGAAAACAGAGAGGTAAAGGGCAGGATTCATCTTCGTGGCACATCCATTCCCACCATTTCCAGAAGAGCTAAAAAAACAGCTTGATGCTCATGTTCTGATCACTGAACGAATGAACTAGTCCCATCACTCAACATGTCTCATTTTTCTTTTATCTTTAGTGCCTACTACGCGAAAGCCACTGTACTTGCCATGGAAAAGAATTCAAAGATAAAAACGATGCAGCTCTGGCCTTCCTTGAGCCCCCCCACTTAAAGGGCGAACATCTCGATGTGAATCTTATTAGGATCAGCATGCACGTGGTCAGCTTGTGTTCTGTTAATCCACCTTCATAAGCACCTGTGTAGTCAGAGGCCTTAGTTTTCCACATTTGTGCACGGTCTTTCCCCACGTGTGCCAAGGGCAGAAGGAGTATTTGTCCTATTTTCACTAAGGGTCCGTGTGCTTGAGCAAGTAGACAGAGACTCTCATCTTTCTCATTCCCTTCCGCTAAACATCCAATACAATGCGGTCGGCCACTGTCTCCAAGTCAAAGGGTGAGTTGTGACCAGTAGAAGTACTCATAACATATAGATGCCAGGGAAAAGAGTTTTCCCTGCATATGAAAGACTTTGTTCAATACCAATAAACAGACCTGGGATAAGCTAGGCACCATTGAGATGAGGGATTCATAAACCAAGATGTAGTTTTACATACACTTTCCCCTCTCCCCACCTGGGGATATTCCTGTGGGTGATTTCTCTTCTTTGACATTTTGGTACCTACATTTGATAATCACCATTTTAAAAAATTTATTTTATTTTAGAATCGGGGGTACATGTGAAGGTTTGTTATGCAGGTATATTGCAAGATAGCAAGGTTTGGGCTTCTGATGAACCCAATGGGTGGTTTTGCATCCTTTATTCCCCACTACCAAATGTCTATATATAAGATAAAGCCCAGGACAAGTCAAAGCCATGTCATTGTGTCTTTAAAGCTTTGCATGCAAAATCCTGTCACTGTAATTAAAGAGAGACATGCAAAGGTACACTATTTATTTGCTGGATTTCCGCTAAAGAGAAGAATCTCCCTCTTGATTCTTTTGCAAACCCAATCGTAGTATAGTAAAACAAGGAAAAAGACAATCTCACAGAAAAAGAGCTCTTAAAATTCACTAACTTAGTTTAAATAGGAACAAACAGAAGAGAAGTGGGTGCATGAACTCTGAGTGGATATATGGTGCTTAATTTCAGGTAGAGATAACATTTGTCTTGGTATGAGGGTACAATTTTAGCCACACACCAGCGTACCCCAAGATACCACTAAGTCTAAATATACCACCATAAAAGGTAAAATCATGAAAGTCCCTATCCATGCCTATTCCCCTCAGGACCTGCAGCCAATATCTCCCTGACCTCCTAGAGAGACCCAGGAAGGGTTCAGGCTTAATCACTTGTACACAATACACCCTTTGCAGCCTTTTAATATTTCCAGTAATTTTTCTCTTATGAGTTTTGAGCTAACATAATTCTCAAGACACTTCCCTTTTAAGCCTTACATCAGCAGAGGCGAACGCAGCACGCTCGGAGACAAAGCAGGGTAGAGCCAGACACACTATTTACCCCAAGCTTCTGGCTCTTGGTGGCCTTAATGACAAAGCTTTTAACTTTGTACAATCCCTGCCTCTCAAACAAAGACATGATTAAAAGAAGGCGGAGGGAGGAGGATGGAGATGTGCAGGAGGCCGGCTTGGTCCCTGTCCGGCACACAATCCATTCCCAGCCAGGAAAATGATTGCCGCACAATGGCCGGCTTGGCCAGCCCAGGGCAGCTGTGAGATATAAATTGTCAGCAATGACCATAAGCACTCAGAGAAACAATTTAATTCCTCACTTCCGCCATCATGGGCTGATATATTCTTTCAAGGTCATTACCCAAGGCTAGAAGGGTCGCTTGATTAACGAGTGACAGGCCCAATGAGGGCCAGTGTGCTCGAGCAAGGCCTTATATTAATTAGACAGAGTTCGGGAAAATAAATGTTACAGAGAGAGGAGGGGCCAAGTCTTGGGCATACACTGTGACCTCGCCACCCCCACCCCGTTCACCCCACAAAAGATAACACCCTGACCTTGATCCTTAACGTTATACTTTAGCTTTGTTTTAAAACCTATAAAATACAAAACATAAACCATGCTTCGTTTCATATTCAAAATGACCCAGGCCCTGGCCTCCAGTTTTGACACTGGCTTTGTCTTACCCTTTCTTCCTTAGTTATTCTAATTTATTGGTTAATTCTGAGCAGGGATGAGGAGAACTGCTGGCAGTGAACTTCACATCTCAGAAGCAGCTTAAACCATGTTGATCCGAGCCAAGGGAAGCAGGAGAATGATGACACTTCAGTGTTTTAAGCCCAGTGGTTAATAATCTAGCAATTGCTCTTTAATAAAATGTCATTATCTTGCTTAAGGAGTTAAGGAGATTTGGCAATAACAGTGGACTTTCAGGGCAAATGACCATTTGAAGCAAAAGGGGCTTAAAAATACCCTCTGCTTCTTGTCCAGTATTCTGTACCTCTTTGATTACATCTATTCTACAATCCTCACTTTAAAAGACACAAAGGAATACATTCCCAGGGGATTTCAGTGAATTCGAAGCACTCATTTCCAATACAAGAGACGGACTAGTTTCAGAATGGGGTTTTATTTCTACCAACCACCAAGAAGGATTTTTTTTTCCTTCTTCCATACTCACCATTTTGATCTCTGATCCCATTGGGAAAGCAATCCTGCCACTTCAGGGGACTCCAGCCCAGGGTGCTCACTGCAGATGCAAGCAAGACTCTACTATATATTTGTTTGAATTTTTCAGAAATCCATCACTGTCTATGAATGAGAGTTCAGGCAGTGAAGGTAGGAAGTTCAGTGGGCACTGAGGATGTGAAGCATTGTTGGTACAACTTCCCAAAGAGAAGCCACATTTACCTTTGCATCCTTTCAAAATGGAGAAGAGAGGCTGCACTTTTGAGACAGGTTGCGTCTGTGATCTCCTATTTGGCACCACCTTCTGACCCAACACTGTATGTACAGACAAGCAAAAGGCAGCTTGCAGATGGTCCTTCCGTGAGCCGTGGGGGCCTACCGTGGTTGACAGTGTCTGAGATAGCCCCTAATGATCCCTGCCTCCTGGTACTCAAGCCCTTATGTCATCATCCCCTTCCCTGGAGTGCAGGCAGGACCTAGTGAGCCATTTCTAAAAGAATACAGCGAACATGATGGTGTCACTTCCAAGGTTAGGCTACCAAAAGACTGTGGCCTGTTTCTTTTATTCTCTGGGCCCTCACCCTGGAGGAAGCAAACTGTGATGTGTGAGCTGTTCCTACTGAAAGGCCCACAAAGTCGGGACTTGATGGCTCCAGCCAACAGCCAGTGAGGACCCAAGACCTGCCATCGGGCACTTGAGTGAGCTTGGAAACAGATCTTCCCCACTCAAGCCTTGGAATGACAGCAGCCCCAGCCAACCCTCTGATAGCAGCTTCATGAGAGTCTTGAGTCAGAGGTATCCAGCTAAACCACATCCAAATTCCCGACCCAGGAAAAGGAAAGTGAGATAATACATGTGTGTTGTTACAGCTGCTAAATGTCAGGGGGTAATTTGTTATGTATCAACAGATAACTAATATACCCACTAATTCTGATCCTAGCACTATGTACTCTGTGACACAGAACAATTTAACTGCTCTAGGTTTAATTTCCTTTTCCCTAAAATAGGAGCAGTCTCCTGGAGAGCTTTGACACATTGGAAATACCTACAAAGATTTGGTTCTGTTAGTGGGAAGAGAAATTCTATGCCTTATCAGCATATTATGGGTATTCAGTGTACACTATCTTATCAGATTTATGAGTTTTGTGGCAGATGTAACATCATTACCAGGCATGATTATTACACTATATTTTACATCTCTGAGTTACCTGTCCTTGACGGATATCAATAGAAGTACTAGCCAACAAATTTGCAAAGATAACTTATGCACATATTCATTCATCCATTTCTCCAACCATCCATCCTTCTATCTATTCTTTCAACAACTATTTATTGAGCATGCAAGAGCATTGTAAGAGATATAAAAATGTATTCAATATGGTTTATGTCTTCAAGGAGTTTACAATCCCAGCAGAGAAAAATAATACATGGACACTAATTACTGGAATCCAAAGTAGAATGTGATTAGTATCATGAGAGCACAATAGTGCAGCAGGAAGTCAGATGTGGGAGCCTTCAGCTCTGACTGGGGATGGCTGGAAGAAAGAATTGATGTGCAAACTAACACTAAGGAATGCACTGTATATTCTTGTTCCTGAAGTACAGATAATGTGAAGTAGAGATGATGTCATAGCCTCTTGTTCAGTCTTGCTTTGACCAACACCAAACCTTTGACACACAGTATCAGAACAGCCAGGGAGTCCAGGTAACGAGCATGACGGGAGTCAGACCAAGGACCACATCATCATGACACCAGCTACATCATAATGATACATACCTGAACATTGACTTCTTGTATATAGGACAGGCATCTGGCTGTCCAACCTTGTGAATTGAGAACAGCATGGAATGAATCCCTAGTTCTGTAACATTTTTAACAATTAATAAGCTAGCATTTCCTTGAGAACAACAAAGAATAAAATATGAGTTTGCTGAGAGAGGTTACATGGCATAAATGCATTATATGAAAACAATACTTGCGATGAGGTAAGAAGTGAGCAGGTTTTTCTCTACTTCAAAAACTGGGTAAAATATATCAAGGGTCTAAATTATCTGGGCATTGGTCATTCTGCTGATCAGACTTGTTGCATGTGGGTGAGAATTTTGCCCATTGGAGGCAAAAGCTGCCCTGGTCAAAAGATTTGCTGTTAATTTCAGGAAAGCTCATAAAAATGCCTATATAGGAAAGGAGAAGAAATCAAGGAGTTTGGTGCCAAGAAACAGGATTAATAAAAAATATTCTAGTCATTCTAGAGAAGTCAATTCAGTAAGTTTCACTCATGTGATATGTTCCAACAGCCTCCCATGGAGAGAAACAGCATGGTGCCCACCCAGATAGCAAAGCCCCACCTAGCTCCTGCCTTCTCAGAGCCTGCAGAGGTCAGGTAACAGGTCTGTTCACACAGCTCTCTGACCAGTGCCCAGTGTCCACATGACAAATGGGAAAACGCCTATCCGAACCTGCAGAAGAATTCCAGAAAAAGGCATACCTTAGAGGAAGTCAATGGCATTGTAACTTTACGTCTTCACCTAGGTAGTAATTCAGTGGAAAATAATTTTCACACTATCAAATCCTAATTTCAAGTGCTGGAAATAATTGTGTCATTTGCGACTGTGGCTGTTACATCCCAATTGATGCACTTGTTTCTTAGTGCCTTAATTAGGCGATCTTAGGCTATGTAATGATTATAGCAACTGGGCAACAGAAACTTCTCAGGAAATAATTCCCCTCATATCCAAAATTTAGCTCTATGGGGGAATTTTTTGTGGGGAGTAGGAAGGTGGAGGGTAGAGAAACTCCATTGTATTTGGTAGTTGAAATGTATTGCTTGGGTCCCAGGCTAATTACTTTCCCTAAGCAACTCAGATATGGCCAGAACTTCCAGAGATAAGTTTTCATGACTGGAAAACTACTTCCCTCATCCCAGAAGTCAGGTTAAGCTTTTAAGTTCTCTAAATCAGAATTCTGAGACTGTAATATGTACACAAAACTGCCAAAATGATGTCAATGATGTCACTGGTCTGTGAATTCCAATGTAAGGAGCTAGGTTCTAGGTTATGATTTTAACCCTACCAGCATCCCTCGATTTTCTGAAGACTTTCATTGATGAAGATAAGCTCATTATTCCTTCTGAGGTGTAGTCTTTTGCATATTTCGCTGTCTGTGCACTTTTCACACTGCACAATGATTGTTTGTGCACTTATCTATATTATCTTTATATTACGATCTTTATGAGGTCAGGCTTGCATTTTATTTGTCTTCGTAACCCCAGTGTCTGCCCAGAAAATATTTGACAACCAGGTGTGGATTAGAGTTGAATTCTGTCCCTGGATTAAGGCTAGACATTCAGTTGCCAGCTGGGATAGTTCTACATGGGAGAAACATGCTGACATGCTGAAAACCTAAATGTTATTTTTATGCTGCTGATTAACAGGAGAGATGAAATGGGATTGTACATTATTTTTGGTCAAATATGCCAAATAGCTATTTTTGCCCAAGCTGTCATCATCTGTTGGGAAACTTACCAGTTGCGTGGCTTTTTAGAGACTCCAGATATCTTGCCTTTCCTAAAGGGAATCTTTCTTTGTTCCAAGTCTAATTGGTTTTGGGCTCAGGCCTGGCACAGCCCTGGTCATTCTTCTTTGCCCTTTAGCGCTGCTAAATATATCTCTGCTGCCCAGGAAGTCTAGATACATCTCTTCTAATCTTTCAGGTCAACATCTCCTACTATTTAAATGTTTTTGAAAACACTTCAGTCATAACTTCCCCTTCAAGAAACACTAATCCAGAACTTAGTTCTGCCTTTATCTGAGAATTTTTATATAGAACTTGTTTTGTGTTTTTAATCAAGGATATCACCTTCCATAGATGTGAGTTGTGACTTTGCTGTGTCCTATAGACAGGGCATTGTTATTTTAATAATCATCATTGGAAGTAGAAATCACAGTCGTTTGTTAATCAGCTCTAAAAGCTTATCTCCTGGTGCTTAAGAGGTCAGGCTGCCTGAATTCGGATCCTGACCCTCCACTTACTAGCTGTGTAGCCTAGGCAAGTAACTTCACTTCTTCCTGCCTAGGTTTCCTAATTGTAATTGGAGTAGTAACTATACCCACATCATGACAATAGTCCTCAAATGAACCTTTTTATGCCACCTGGCAACTGTTGTATGTATCTAGTCCATTCATCATCTCACACTCCAAGATAACTATGACATTTTCTCTTTTCATCTCAAACCATCACTGTCTCTTCCCCATTCTTACTCTCAGCTGAAGACTTTGCGAAGAAAAGTAAAGGAATCAGAAGTGAATTTCCAAAGACTCATGACTAACCAGCATCTGTATTTTTGTATTTTGCCCTCTTGTTGCCATAGATAGACTATTCATGCTCTAACCTGAAGCAAATCCTTTACTTCATCCTGAATCCTACTCTTCCTGCCAAATGAAGGGTATCTCTCCAGCGCTTCTCCTTTCTTCTCTTGTGTTATCAATATTTCTCTCCTCTACTGGGTCATTATCCTCATTTTCTTGGTGACCATGTCCAGTTTTGTGGCTTTAAATACTATCTAGGTCCTCAGGACTCCCAAATTTATAGCTCTAGCCCAGACTTCCATTCCAAAATCTAAACTTGAATATCCCATGGTATATTCAACATTTTCACTTGACTTTTTAAGAGATATCTGGAAGTTAACTAAGCTACACTGTTTTTCTCCTTGAAATCTGCTCATCCCTCAGCCTTAACCATGTCAGTTGATGGTGATGTCATGCTGCTAACTGCTCGTGAAAAAGTACCAGAGTCATCCTTGAATTCTCCCTCTCTCTCTCTCTCTCTCTCTCTCAAACCTTCAGCTAATCCATCAGGAAATCTTCTTGCTGATTTCTCCAAAGTGTACCCAGAATCTGACTCCAACCATATCTCTTTATCCTTCATCTGTCACCTGGATTATGGCACTAGCCTTTCTGCCCTGCCATAGTCCTTCAGTCTGTTCTCAACCCAGAAGCCACAAAAGTGATCCTTTTGAAACCTGGGTGACATCATCTTACTCCTCTGCTCAAGATCCCCAGATGGCTCCCCCTTTCATTCAAGTTAAAAGCAAATGTTCTTACCAAGGCCTTCAATCCTGATCTAACATCTCAACCATTCTTACCTGTGTGCCTTCCTATTCCACTTCACCTTGCCCATTGGGCTCCAGCCATGGTAGTCTCCTCAACATTTCTTTGACACACTAAGGATGCTGCCACTTCTGGGCCATTGCACGTGCAGGTCTCTCTGCCAAAAACATTCTTCCCTTTAAATATCCACAAAGGAAACTCTCTCACCCCCTTCAAGTCTTTGCTCAAATATCTTCTCCATGAGTTCCATTAAAAATTGCAAACTGTCCCCATCCCCAGACCTTTCCATTTCCCTTACCCTGCTCTATCTGTGGGCTTTATCCCACTGCACGTCATACTATATACTATAATGTTCAACTTTATGGTATTTACTGTTTGCCCCAGACAGAATGTACATACCAGAGATCTCTGTTTTGCTCACTGATATGTCCCACATGCATAGAACAGTACCTGGTATATAGGAAGTACTTGATAAATAATTGTTAAATTAAATTCAGTTTGAATGACAGCTGTTCTGAGGATCAAATGCAATTGTATATGTAAAGTTCTTAAAACAATGCTTAATAAATGTTAGCTGCCACCACCATCACCATCATTATAATTATCGTCATCATCACAGTTGCCAGATGATATGCCTGAGTCTTTCTTGTGGCATTTTATAGTATAAAGTATATAAGCAAATGATTAAGCATCCGAAAATCCACTTTGTGCAAAAGGAAAGCCTTTGGACTTTAGCAGGTATAGTCCAGCTTACAGTGCTTCTTTTAATGATCCTGTTCCTAAGACCCATTCATGCAGTGGGATACTGTCAGTGTCCTTTTCATGGGGACAGAAACCCAGGCCCCATGGCTACTTGGAATGGATTAGATTCGGTGGTGTGCCAGTAAATGTTCAATAACCAGCTCTCCAGGAAACAAAACAAGTAAAAACAAAAAAACCATTGTGTTGTGTCTGCCAGTTTCCATGGTGTAAATACTCCCATCGTGGCTTATTTCAAGCTTCCAAGATGATGTCACTGAAAGAAGAGTTGAAAAAAAGATGTAGAGTAGCACACCATTACATAGTAGTTTCACCATAGAAATGCAATGGACATAGATAACCTCAAGAACATAAATGATAGTAAAATGTTAAACAATAATTAGGAAGTGATTAGTTTGAGTAATTATGATTTAATTGTAAGCTTAATTTAATTTTTAATAATGATTATATTTAACAACCGACTTATCAAAATTCCTGAAAATTTAACCATAGACTCTCAGGAGCTGGTATGAGCAGTCTTCACACCACTGGTGAGATCAGAGTAGCCACCTGATCCAAGCAAGGTCAATCAGAGAGTCTCCTGTCAAGAGAGGAAGTCACACCTGAGAGAGCCAGTTCTTCACATCATTGGAGTATAAAGTTGGGAACTGTGAAAAGACATCTCCCATGACAATAGGGTAACAGGAAAAGATAGTCTGTTGGGAGAGAATAAAGATCTTCAAAGAGAACTAGCGATAAGAGACCAAGACAAAATTCCACCTGGGCTCTAGCTGTTTCAGATGCTTGGCTCTTGGGTTCCATATGTTCTCCTATCTTTAAAACAAATTTCCCATCATTCTACAAGCTTGAGGTGGTTTCAGACACTTGCAAACAAATGTCCTAAGGACATATTATGCTTCGTTGATTGGAGTTGGCTAGAGTTATACCAATTCAATCACATTGATTACTTTATGCTTGTCAGTAGGTACAGATGTCTTTAAATAGAAAAGTGAATTACTGTATAATGAATGCCTTGGTGTAAGCTGAACAAATATTTAAAAATATGAAGTTTATATCAGAAAAACTTTTGAAATCTTTTAATATATAAAGTTTGCATCAGGGAAAAAAATAATAAAACAGGTTCTTGGCAGTAAAAATTTTGGGACATTGGCCAGTGTTACCCAAAAGGTCATCATTCACTAACTTCAGACATTCTTGTGTCACTTTTATGATTTTTGCTGTAACTGTGTATCATCAAAATCAATGTACCGCAGAAAAGAAATGTGATTCATTCAATCTGCATAAAGTGTAACCTCATTTAGTTGTAACCTAAGTCAAAATATCTATAAAATCATGAATTTAATGTGTTAATTATATTTTAATATACTTCAGAATAAATAACATCAAGCAATACTGCTGTGTGTGCCACTTAAAGTGGTACCCAGGACACACCCAGGGAAATACCACATCAGTTAGGCTTGATTTTCTAAAGCTTTCCCTGACACATGGGGTTTTCTCCGCATCGCTCCTGCATTGCCCACAAGAGTCTGGATTTGTCAGAGGACTAGGCTTTCAGGCTCCATGACGGGAGGAACTAATCTGCTGTTATTAAAATGAGAGCAATACATGGTAGGCACACATTTAACTAAGGGATCTGTGTTTTATTATTTGGGAAGATGTATTTGCATAGGTTAATTCAACGACATTCTTTATTAAAAAAAAGAAAAGAAAAGAAACTCACACAGTGAGCAGCGGCCAATCCTACCTTTCAACTTCATGTTAATTTGCCTAAGGGTTTATCTGACCTGAGCATCCAAAAGATACAGGCTATAAGTTATCTATTTCATCACATGCTGGGTGAATAAGAGACCTTCTCAGTTACAACCAATTGAATTTATTCTCTCAACACAGAGTATCCAAGCCCTAAGTAGACATGATGCTTCTGGCTGATGTTTATCTTTAAAACTTCAGCAGCTGATGGCTCAGAGTTCAGCACGCCAGTACTGCTTTCAGCCCTAGGAGAATAAAGCCCAGGAATGTTGTCTTGTTTTCTGATTCCAGCTCTAAAGTCACTTTTAATGACGTAAGATAGTAGCCTCTAAGACCTTCAAATACAAAGGCTATGATTGGGCTTAATGGGAAGGCTATGTCTCAATCCAGAGACCAGTCAATTGTCTAGGCTACTCCACACCTGGAGCAGTTAACTCTTTAGAAGTCCCATGAAATGATGCTGGTGCCACAAGTCAGGCTGCTCTTGCACATGCCCAGGAATAACTAACATACACTGAGCGGACGAAAGTTTGCCATTTTAGGGTCTCGGCTTTGTTAAAAGCCTATGAACTCTCAAGCCACAGAGTCGTATCTTTGAATCTTCACCCACAAGGAGAAGTACTGATGCGGCATTACAAAGACCCTTATTTAAAGTTACTCTTATCTTTACTTTCTTACTATATGGGGCTCACTGCTTTATAAGTTTTCTAGAATTGAACTGACTAGTGATTTCTGCGTTCTGATTTTTCTTCTGAGAAAACTGCGAGAATAAAAGAGGTGGAGTAGCCAGGTGATCACATAAGAACATTCTGAGTGTTGCATGTGAGCAGCACATCAGCTTTGACCTGGCATAGGTACCTACCAGGTCAATGACTATCGCATCATTTTTTAAATTCTTTTTTTCACTAATTAGCCTAAAATAAAAAATGGAAATGCTTTCACGTCACTATCTCCATCTTTTCATCTTATACCCTCTTCTATTTCCTCTACTGTGCAGAGTTGGGAAAGAATTGAACCAAAGAGTACAGAAACAAAATTTAATTAAAAGCCCATGAAAAAGGAAAAAACAGAAACCACTCTCCCCTAGAGTACTAAAACCCAAATTTCAGCTCTGAAGTTATACTTAATGAGAAGTGTATAATTAACTGCATTCATAATTAACCTCTATATTTATTTCTAAAATCACATCTCTCTGAAAAAGTTCCATAAATGTTCCCTCCTTTCCAGGGAAGCAATCCTACCTCCCATCAAAGTGAGGATGACAGGAGACGTTTGGACAACAAAGCTGTGAAAGAATGAAACACAGAAGTGTCACCATCTCCCACACAAGTAGTCTCATTCTCTGCACAGTCCTGAATTCCTCACTCTTGGCTCATGCACGTCAGCTAACATAGCAGACACATGATAGCTTAGAATCCCAGCCTTGGCAAGCTTGACATCTCACATGGAAGCAGTCAGAAAAAAATAAACAGGTAGGTCTGTCCTTCCCAGCCATCGGACAAACTCCCAACAATAACAAAGAACCTTTTTCTGCTGTTTTTTTTTTTCCCCCAATAAATAGATTGTCTTGGGTCAGGACAACGCGAGCCATACAGGACGTGCAGGGGTTACCTCTATAGACTAACCTAACAATATTAATCAAACCCAAGTCACTGAAACATCTTATAGGAAGAAACATCATCTGTAACAGATGAGGGCTGAGGGCACATGCAATGATGATACCCTGCAAAGATATGATCCTGAGAGGGAAGGCTGTGTGTAGGGGAGAAGGATAGCATTCAATCCCCACTAAAAACAGAAGCTAATAATCTATGTTTTCAAACACTTTTTTTTTTGTCTTTGAAAACTGGGAGAGTTGAACAAGGGTACCTGTGGGGTTCCAAGTGTTCCTTCTGTGACCACACGGTCCTGTAGACACCAGCATCCTATATCTACCTCTGCATTCTAGCCAGGATGAAAATGAGTTTGTGAATGTTGGACATTAAACATTGTTACCAGGTGAAACTGATTTGACACCCCCTACCCACCTCTCCTGCAAGTCTCCAAACCCCTGAACGTTTCTAAACTCCCTTGTTGTTATGCTGCTTCTCTTCTTTTTAAGATGTTTTTCTCCTTCTTCTTCTTTTTTTAAGTCTTTTTTTCTTTTCTTTTCTTTTCTCTTTTTTTTTTTTGTAAGGCCTCTGGCCTTACACCGCTGTTTATTACCTAAGGCAAACTCTCTCTCTCACTCCTTTTCTCTCTCTGTTTCTTTAAATCTCTAAACCACAAAGCAGCATGCAAGCAACACCGTGGGTCAAGATATCAAAAGAGGGAACTTTTATAGGTTTCCTCGATAACACGGACAATAAAAGAAGAAGGGCGCACAAGCAGCATTACTGACCTTATTTGATGCTATGCAGTAAAGAGAGACGGTGCCTCCGCCGCCTGCCTGCGTGGGTCCGGGCCATCAGTGTGTGAAGAGGGAAGCTCTGTATCAACACTCAGGCTGGGCTTTCCTACTCTCTCATGCCAAAGCTTTCCAAGTGTTTTCAGCTAATAATACCCAAATAAACAGAAGGTTACTGAATACATTAAACTCACTGCAGCAAGAAATTGCTTTTTGACGCCCAGTATATACAGACAAACTGTTTTTCTCCCCACACTCACATATATGAATATCAGTGGGAATTTAGAAAAGCATGTGGACATCTAAGCTATGAAAGCAGAGGTCTGTATTCCAAATATGTTCGCTGTTAGTCAGCCCTACCTATGCGGCTACAAGTTACAGATTTAAGTGACTATTATTAAAGTGAGGATTTGGGAGTTCACTGTCATAATTTTTAACATAGACACGTTGTATTGACACAAAATGTGTTTTTCTCTGGCCTGACATGGCTGCTGCTTTTCATGTGATAAGAGTTCACGAGGAAAATGGCTTTAAGGGCCCTTAGGAAAAACTGCTTCCAAAGCCACACGGGCTAGTTCAAGTCCTAGATGAGTCGAAATACAACAGAACGCTTCTGCTTTGCATGTAAAATTCTCTTTGACCCCTGCCCCCACCCTCGTGCCCCCAACCAATAGTCAAAGGCACTTTCATAATCTACTGACGGGGAAGAAATGTTTTCTCTCACAATAGGGAACTCCACAAAGGAAATAACCCCTTTTTCCTTCAGGACCCTAAAGATCCCAACTCCTACCTTTTAGTCTCATCAAAATTTCTTAGGAGGATATAGTCCTGGTCTCTACCTTCCTGCCTTCACAGAGAAAAAGGATACATCATTTTACCAGTGTAGGAAGAGGAGGAGGAAGGGGAAGAGGAAAAATAGTTATTTTTCTTCTCTAGAGAAAATCTCGTTCCCTGACTCCCAAAAGTCCCACGCAAACAGGCGTTTCTTTCACTTTAATTAGTAACCACTTACTTTCCCCCTCACCTTTGAAAAATATAAATCCCCAAATCATCTGATTACCCATCACCTTCAGTGTTTTCCAGAACAAACGTTGTGCTTGATAAACATACTCATGGACGGCATCCAAGATGATAAACACCATATTTGGTGATTCCAGAATCAGCCTCACGCAAAGCCATCAACGTGTTAGCTGTCAGAAATGGCTGGGGACATCAGTGTGGGCCGGGCTGGGCCGAGCCCATGCATTCGGGGAAGTATGGGCATGTACTGCTTCTCCTAGGCTCCCTGAATGAAGGATATTTGGGGTACTGGAGTAGCTGGTCATCGCAAAGACTAGTTTCCTCTGCTTTTTCCAGGAACGACAACACTGCCACTGCCCACCTGGCAGAAGTTATCCAGAAGCACCTGACCCAGTATCTCATTCTCCACCTGTCCATCTGCATCCGGGAATATATTCCTATGTTGATGAATATTTATAATGAGCCCAGCAAGTTTGTGTGAGGTTTGACATGTCCTTCCCGTTCCCCTCCCCCCCAGCCCCATGAAGTGTTAAAAACATGCCATCAAAAACACATAACTAGAAATCCAATTCTTCTATTTATTTGACAGATTAAATAGAGGCTCTGAAAACGCCCTCTGAACCCTAGCAAGAGCAAGCATGAGGACCCTGCACACTGAGGCTGACGCCTGGGTCCTGTCACCCCCTTGTGACACTGTGGACATGGAGACACCCAGGAGTACCTTCCCGATTCCCCCTTTTGCCTTGCCTCTCAGCCCTGTTTTTCTGCCCTTCTATTTGGTAGTTCTTATAGCTTAATATGGTGACATCACAGATCCCTCAGTGAGGTCAAGCCCTGAGTGTGGATGCAGGAGGCATTTTCTTCCATGTACATGAGAAGGCTCATGGCTGGTGGCTGGACCAGAATATGCAGGCAGGCTTGGGGTGGGGACTGCACGGAGCTGAGATGCTTGAATGGCAGTATAGTGATGACAGCGTGACTGAGTGTGTGTAGACGTGGGGAAGACTGTTTGTAAACCCAGGGTCTTCATTTTTATATAACTGAGCTGAATGAACAGACACCTGCCCATTGTAACCACTTAAATTGGTGGGGTTTCTATGCCCAGGTGTAATGAGATGACGCTCGACAGAGCAGGGACATTGGTGCACAGTATAACATTTCACCTTTCAGTGTCACAAATCAGATCCTAAAATATTTCAAGAAATCCTTTCATGATGAGATTTGAGACCGTTATCTTCATTTGAGTTGCAAGAAAAAAAATCTAGATTTAAAAGGAATCTGCATTAAATTGCCAGACTTAGCTAGTTTTAAAAAAAAAATCAAAAAGGTCCAGTTAGATTTGAATTTTAGATAAACAACAGATACTTTTTGTATTTTAAATATGTCCCACACAATTTTGGGACATATACTGAAAAAAAACTATTTGTTGTTTACTGAAATTCAGATTTAACTGGGATCCTGTGTTTTATCTGGGAATTCTAAACCTTCAGTGTTTACGATGTGTGTGTGTGTGTGTGTGTGTGTGTGTGTGTGTGTGTGTGTGTGTGTGTGTGTATGTAGGGAAGGGGATAGAGCAGTGTAACTTCACTCTGTTGTGTAAATTTGGGGGGAAATGCATTCTTGACCCCTGACTTCTTGCTTGGATAGGAATATGGCCACTGGAGAGAAGATCAGATGAGCTTTGTAGTTTTTAGTCATATATTTCCGGGTGCCTGGGGACTATGAGAGGGAAGAAGGGTTCCACATGCCATTCCAAATCACTGCGTGAGGAGGAGGCTCACTCGGGCAGGTATGTTTTTCAACACGGCGCTAACAGAGCGCGCACAGGTGATTAACATTCCTCTGCCAAGGTTTATGACTTCATTAGAATATTTCTCATCATAATTGAATAGGTAAAAATACCTGGCTATTAAACACAAGCCTATCCCTCAGGATGACCAGATTATCACTTGAATTTAAAATCTTTCTGAATTTTTAATAGTGCATAACAAATACGATTATTCATGTACTTTCTTCCAGTAGTCAACTTGCCAGGCCTACAATTATTTGGAACACCTTCAGTTTCAATGGGAGGGATTAATTCGAGCCGTGCATCTCTCCCCACTCCCTTGAAAATATTTAGCCAACAGGTCCGTTTTTCCTCGTGACCTGGATGGAGCCTGTCCGGGAACCCTTGGAGGCACTGACAGGGCCTGGCTTGGTGTTATTTAGAAACCCCTGGTAATTAGCAGCCGGAGATGTAAGAGCCGTGGTGTAAAGGGAACAGCTGTGAATCCATAAAGCAGGCTGATGAGAAAGTCAAGTGGAGGCCTGCCTGGCTGAAACCTCTTCAATAGATCTGTAGTCTGGACTTGAACCCTGCCCTCTCACCTCAGGGTCCGATATTTCTTTCTTTTCCTTTTTTTTCCCCCTGCCCAAGTCCCCCGCCCCCACCTTCTCTTCTCCTCCCAGCTTCTCTATCAAGGAGTGATGTACTCAGACTGACTGAGAATAAATGTGAGTGACCCCCATCTGCCCACCCCCACGTCCCTGAGCCTTCTGCTGGAGAAGGGGGTGGGGGAGAGGGGGGTGGAGGGGGAGAGAAAGAGAAAGAGAGAGAGAGAGGGAGAGAGGAAGAGAGGTACAAGAGAGAAGGGAGAGAGGGAGAAAGAGGGAAAAAAGGAGGGTCCCCGACTTCCTCACAGGTAATTAAAGGGACTATTTTCAAGGTTGCATGGGCAAAAGACAATTCGGCCCTAATGAAGCATCGATCGCCTGGCACTAAGGTAGAAAGGAGCTGACATTCATTCAAAGGTACCTTTAACTGATGTAAGACACTGCACCGGGAATTATTCGCTCTCTGCTGTCATTGCCTAGGACTTGGGTTAGAGGGGGAAAAAAGGGAGGGGGGAAGTTTGTTTTAGATTTATTTTATTTCCGCATTGCCATAAATGTGTGTGTCGGTCTGTGTTTTCTTTCTTTTTCTTTTCTTCTTTTAAAAAATATAATGCATCAGGGCACATTCTATCTGGTTGTAAGGAGGGAGGTCCTCCCCCCCTTAGGGTAAATTTTCTTCATTAGTCACGTTTAAAAGCCCACCAATCAGGCCTGCCAGTCCGGAATTCATGAGGTCAGTGATGGCCAAGCAGGGACTCATCGGGAAGGGTAGAGGCATTGCTGTCTGGCTGTAAACCCAAACTCGTTTCACTTCGTGGGTTTGGCTGCTGTCTACTTTGTGCCGGTGTTTGCTATTCTGTGGCCCAAAACCCAGAAACCTCAGGGGAAAGAGAAGCTGGGGAAGGGGGACGGATCACTGTGCAGGGGGCTTCTGAGGTTGTATGATGGGGATTGAGAGAGAAAAGGACCGAAGATGCTTGCAGGAATGAGGTCTTTGGCAATACAGGCAGTGAGATAGGGCTTTGGGGTTACAAATAAATGGCAGGCAGAGATCCAGGTAAGGGTGGGAGAGAGGAACAAGCTTGGTGTCACCTCCCAGCCCACCTGGGGAATGCCCCCTCGGGGCGCCCCAGCCCTGGACATGGCTTCTGCGTTTTTTTCATTGGTCCTAAAAAATGTTTGCATTTGGAGAACATTCGCATGGTAATAAAAGGATACAAAAGTGCTAGTCACGTCAAGGAAATTGAGGAGGATGATGGGGGAGGAGAGGCAGTATCGATTCCAAAACAAGTTGAGCGTTATCCAGAGAGGTTTTTGCCCACAGCAGCTCTGCTGGATCTTCCAAGAGGCCCCGCATTCAACAATAGCAGGTCCCTTCAGAGCAAGAAACACAAAGGGAATTTGCTCTGGTTCAGTCCCCGTAGTGAGGCCCTTCGGAAGCTGAACAGTCACTTTTTTTCCCCCCTGCTAAAAATAGGTGGGAAGGGGGGTTTCTCTCATACACCTCCATATAAACATGCAGGGTACAATAAACTGGAAAAACGGGGCCCTTCGACAGGACATTTCAAATCACAGGCTCTTTCTCACATTTTCTTTCCATCTTTTTCTTCTGAGAATTTATCGTCGTTTCTTGATTTTGCTCTTAATTTTGGTTTGGTTTTGGAGGGAGGGGGTGGCAGGGTATATTATTTAACTTGATAAACAGCATTAGCACAGCGCGGGCCGCCTCCTTGCCTCTGCCTCTCTCTCCTATTTATTCATTTGTGTTTACATTTCTAAGACATCCCTTTAGCTGAAGGAGGACACTTCCCACATATTGCAGTATTGGCCATTAATGCAAAAGGATAATTTATTGGTCGCGCAGTCTCTGAAGTTTGAATTTTTAAAAGAAAAATCGGAGCACGGTTTGCTTGGGTTTGCTGCATTCATATGTATTTAGTTTGTACTTTTCTCTCCTTTATCTTTGAAACAGTTTATAACATTCTATTTATCAATTTGATGCTATTTCATCGTAGTTCTTATTTATTTATTTAATTTTTTTTTTCCTGCCCAAGAACAGGTCAGGAAACAGAGGCAGAAATTGTGTGGAACACCTGCTGAAATTAGAAAAAAAAAGTTTGCCCCTAAAAAAAAAAAAAAGACTAAACTGTAGCCCAGCAGATCCTATCTGCATTAATTTGGCTGAACAACAAGATATTGCAAGAGACAAATTCTGAATAAAGCAGTTCCGAGTTCCCAGAATTGGCACAGCTCAGCCTAAACAATGGCTGCTTCCTATTCACCTTAACCCAGCTTTTCAAAAGAACATCCCCAGAAACACAAAGCATCAGCGGGAAATGGCAATTTTATGAATCCTAATCAATCAAAGGGCTTATTAACTCAATGTGAAGCCAGATTAAAATCTTTAATTATAAATCGTGCTAAAAGGAAAAACAAAATGTACTTATGGTACATTGAAAATTCCGGATATTAACATAGTTGCTATTATCTCTCACAATATTAAATTCCCCCTCCCTTTCCCCCCTACAACCTCACCTTTTTCTATTACTAAAAGAACAGGGCTACAGAACCCAAATCATTTTTCCCCTCGATATATTAAAATGTATTCTTTTTCTCCCCCTGTGCATCCAATGGGTTGCTGGGAAGCTGGGTTGGTGGTTATAGGAAGGGGTATGAGAAATCCCATTACTGAGCCCCGGGCGGCTGGGGTTTCAGTGTGATGCTGGGGTAGTTTGGGTAGCTGTTTATTAAGGGGGCAGAGTTGGTGTTATAGGGTTGGTGGTGTTTTGTTTTGTTTTGTTTTGTTTCCTTTTTGGGGGGTAGGGAGAGGACAGCAATCAGATGTGCAGCATTCTTGCTAATGAAAGCGGCATGCAAGTCTGTGCTCGCAGGATTGATTGGCAGGAGTGGAGATTGCCAGCCCCAGGAAGGGTCCTCGCTTTAAGCCACGGTGTGAGAAAAGGCTTTGGGTGCTGTTGCCGCCGCCGTTGCTGCTGCTGCTACTTCTTCTGCCTCTTCTTCTGCTGCTGCTGCTTCTTTTTTAATCAGGCAGACATTTGGGAAATGACCACAGCAAATTTAATCACAGTTGGGGGGTGAAGGGGGAGGGAGTGAGAGCAGAGACTGTGATTCACATGTTTTATTTATTTGTTCAGAGTCACGGCCATCCTATTGTGTGTCCCTCATTCTGTCATTTCAGGCCCCTCCGACCCACCCCCTACCCCTGTCCCCATTGTTAATGTAAGAGGCAGAGAATATAACCACATTTTATAATAATAACATATCCAACATTGCAAAAGCAGAAACCTAATCTTGCGAGGGGTCCTTTTCTTATATTGAAATGATAAAAGAAAAGAAAAAGAAATCTTTCTCTCCTAATGACAATGTAGGATGGAGAGATTTGTTCTTTGTGTAAAAATTCAGTGATTTTCGTAGCTAGGGTACATGCCCCATTTCCTCCCCTCCTGCATGTCGGCTATTGTGCTATTCTATTTTTTTATGTTTACGGAGCAAGCCCATGTTACTGAATTGGCTTTAAATTAAATATAGAGAGAATGAAGGAAAGGAAGAAAGAAAGAAAACTGTACAATCAAAGCTAATAAAAAAGAAAGTAATACCCTGGTTTAAATTAAATCCTACTTCATTCCTTTTGTTCAAAGTTCTGGATTTCTTTCTCTCAGTTCTTCTCCTGAAAACATTCCCTTTCTTTGACTATGCCTTTAGGTTCAGGGACAAGAGGCCCTCATCCCAAAATTAGGCCTCTTAAGATCCTTGCCACTTTCCATCCTAACCCTAGGACCAGGTTTCATCCATGGACACAAGGTGTGGGGGAGGGGGAGTTGGAAAGAGAAGGGAGGGATAGCTTTCGCTGACAACAATCTTGAGAGTGAATGGCGTTTGATTTTCATAATACAAGGTCAACCTTGTGCACCTTTTATCAAAACACTAGGTCTAAGATGCCTTATTTAATCCTGAATCAAGAAAGGGACTTGTCCCTGATGGACATAAATCAAGGCTGTCCTGGTGGCATGTCCTGTGTCCCTCCCGGCTCGTGCCTCTGTCAGACTTAGGACCCTTCCAAACCATATTATTGTAGGTACTACTATTTCAAAAGTGCAGTAAAAATATGGTTTTCCTGATTACTTTGGAACTTCTGAACACAGACATGATGCCCAATGTTACTTTAAAACCATTTACAAACATCTTCATATGATTTGAGCAAATAAAGATTTACCCAAATGCTGCTTTAGCATCTGAAAACTCGAAGGATCTTATTTTAGGGGTTCTGTAATCACACTTACACACTCCTTGCTGTAAACAGAGTGGTTACTCTTTTGCTAATATGCATGATTTTTTGTTTAGGTCCATCCCTCACTGATTTTTCTACCTTTGCAGACTGGTAATTTCGTAGTTATCTAAATGTACAAATATAGCCAGAGGAAAAAGATTGAGTAAAAGATCCTAAATCGGTTTTCATGGTTAAAGTGCACACGGAATCCATTTTGGCAAAAAGCACTCAAATTCTCAGAATTCCTCTAAATCCTTAAATGCCACACGGCTGTGATATTCCTTTGAAGACGAGCATTGGACCTAATAAACCGAATACTGGAGGCACAGATCTCGTCTTCTTTAGTTCTTGCAGCAGCTTTTCACTAAATTCAAAAAAGACCTTTTGTGCTTAACTGGGTTTTCATTTCATTGCTTTTAAATTTGTTAAGCTTGACTTTTGACACTTTGGGTGTTTAGCCTTTTTTTTTTTTTTTTTTAAGTGCAATTATATAATAAATATTTGTGCTTCCAGAAAGGAAGACATTAATCTGTTATTAATGCTAGTATAGGATAAAATGTACTTCACTCTTTTGTTACAAATAGCCCACATAAATATGTACATTTTCTAAACATCATCTTTCAGCAATAGTATAAATTGTTTTTAAAATAACACAGAGAAACATTGTATATGCAATGTATTTATTCCATTCTACTTGGTGTAAACACAATAGAAAAAAAAATTAATAAAGCCAAAAAGGAAAGATAACTTGTGTAAATAGTTATATAAATAAAATGTGCTTTTGAATTGCTATGTAAACAAATTAGACATCAAATGATAAAGAACACTAGTAAATTACACTTCTCTATCAAAAATAAAACTATTTAACTCTTTTTTCATTGATTTACTTTCCCAATTCACTTCAGCAAATGAGAAAATATGAGTAGAGACAGCTTTCAGCAGCTAAAAAATAAAAATAGGTATTTATTCAAAAAACAGGTATATGGAATTTTAGTTACTTCTCAGAAATTACAAAAGGAACATTTAGAAAGTGTTCAAAAGATGATGTTTTGAAATTAAATTTTCTTTTGATAGTCTTTTTAAATTTTAAATATTCAAAAGTAATCATGCTTTTAAATGAGGACTAACTCAATCTAATAGAAGTGGTTTTCCTTTCTTTTTGCCTAAAGGAAAATGATTTTAAAATTATTTCATGAAGAAATATTATATTGAAATCAATATGAAAAATAACATTATCATGAGTAAATGGAACATAATTCTTAAACATTTTAATCTCTTTATTTTCAACAATTTCAAATGCTCCTAAAATACTATTTTTATATGTATTTTTATATGCAATTCTTCCTACTTGGACACGATTACAGGTTCTTATTTTTTTTAATGTCAGGAAGAAAATGACAGCCATGATAGGAAGAGAATATTTACATTTTTTATCTTCTTTAGTTTTGTTTCAAATCCAAATAAATAGGAATGTAAAAATGGTTTAAATGGTTATTTTAGAACTCTGCAGGGAATCTTCTCTTTAAAAGTATTTCAAGGCTTTTCTAAAGATTTCTCACATCAGTATTATGTTGTTGGTTTCCTTTTGAAAAATCGTCTGCTTCTTAAAGAACCTTATAATTTAAATTTATTTCCTATGCATATGGTTTTGTCAAAATCCCAATCCAAACACTGAAAAGGCCCCGGGTCTCCTTAACACCTACAAAGCTAATGTTTATAGGCCAGCTTAAATCTGAGCAGAAAATATTCACCACAACTCTAGGCTTTTTTTTTTTTTCTTTTTCTGGATCAGTTGAGCTCTACATTTGATATACAGATGGATTTTTTCCCCCATCAAAATTACATGAGAAGCAAAAAGCTGGAATCTAAGACTCTAGACAAACTGGGTTGGTCTCCTCACTCCTCCTGTCTTTTCTCAGTGTCAGACTCTATGTTTAGATAAAACAATTTATCTTTATCATTTTCAAGCTGGTCAGACGGGCGAGGGGTTGGGAGGTGCAAAGGGTGGAGGGGTGAGGGAAAAGGTGATTGTTTCACTTGTTGTCAGTGGGCATTGATCAGCCCTGCTGTCTGCTGGTCTCGGAGGTGAGGCCAGGTCCCCCAGGAGTCCTTCGGGGCTGGGCCGTGTCAGGGCAAAGCTGTATTGAGTCATGACCCAAATGACGGCTCATTGAGGGAAACGGGTATTGGCGTCCAAATCATTCTGAGACACCCTCAGTAACACTTAAACCAGTCCACTCCGTTAATGTCAGGTCACGGGGGACACATTTAGCCCCCTCTGCTGACCATTAGACCCTTTGATGGAGTGGACGATAAACTTGACGGGACAAGCTGGACCCGGCTCTTCAGCCTGCCTGTGTCAACAGTAGGCCCGGTGCAGGGCTGCCTTTTGGAGAACGCCAGGGGTCCCTGTGGTCAGGGCCTCTAGGGATCCTGGCCCTTTTACACCACACAGGATAAAATAGAACTAAAACTAGTTTTAATGTTACAGTGTCAAAGGGAGAAAAGCAAGCCACCATGATCCTTCACAAAGTTTTTCAACAATGAGGTCAGACACAAATTGTGGCTAAAGTGAACTGGTTCTACCATTTTGTAATTTTTATTTCTTGCTTTGATTTTTCTCTTTCTTCTAAGCACTGCTTATAGAGTGCAGGTATTTTGAAATCCATTTGTTATACCTTCTGTGGCAAAGAACAAAAAGAATTCCTTATTGTTTCCCAGGGAAGTAGAGAAGAATTCAAGAAAAATCCACTCTGTTGTGATCACAAGGTTTCCAAGGCAGTCTTCTGGAAGGGAATTATTTTATTTTGTATTACCAAACATCAAATATATTTGGGGAGGAAAGAGGCATAGGAAGCTACAGCTAATTGCATTTCCCATTGATAGGAGCATTAGCCTAAAACAAACTTGAGCTTGAAAATGAATCTAAAGCACAAACTAACAAAAACCAGGTCTTTGTTAACATCCAAAGGGTGAATTAATAATCATTATTGCTACTATTTAAACAAATTATACCTAAATCTTCTGTTATACGAGAGATCGCTACTGTTTACTTTTTCTGCTTTCCCACCAGCAAAACGGCCTCTGGTTTGACAGAGCAGATTTTCTGGTATTAAAATGCTTTTATCCTAGTTTTAACACCTTGTCTGGATTTCTCTTGAGAATTAACTGATATTGCATTAGAAGGGAAAATGAGAGGGTTTTTTTTAATGGCCCCCACAATCGAAAAGTGAATCCAACAGAAAGAATCCTCCATTCTTCAAACAATACCAGTTAGTAAGTATACAATAAGCAATTTATTTTTAATGTTAGTACAAATGGGATAACTAATTTGACCACATTATGCATCTGTTTTGTCTTAAAAGCAAAAACCCAATTAAAAAGATAATCTAGTTACTGAACGATTAAGTCCCCTTCTGATAAATAAGGAAGCAGCTGTGGGTTATGTTTAACCAAGGGTGAGGGAGGTGGAGCTCATGTCAGGTTCTCATTGTCTACTTCTCATTATCCAAACCTGAGAGACTTTTCCAGAGTTCATATTCTTTGTCTTCTGATACAGTTTAGAACCTTCAGAGCTTGCTACAATTCAGAAGTATTCCTTCTATAAGGAGTCAGTTTATCAAACCACACAGGTCACATCTCATTTTCATATCAATTTATGTACTGTTTCACTCCAGAGAAAATTAGATCAATTAAAAACTCTACTCACACCTCACTTTATTTTCTCTTGTCCCTGAAGCTTGAAAGTAAGACTTTTGTGGATTCAGAGACTTCAAATGATTTCAAGGGATTTATACTTTGGTATGCTTTTGGAAGAGGTGCTAGAGTAACTTGTTTTCTTTCAATGTACGATTACTAATTGTATGTACAACATGTACACAGAAACAAGTATTATCAAAAACATTTACTAACTCCATCTTGATGCTTTATGTTGAAAGAATATAAATAATTCTAGCAGATATGTCTGAGTATGTCTGTGAATAGATGAGTGTATGAAAGAGAGAGAGAGAGAGAGAGAGTATGTATGTGTGTGTGTGTGTGTGTGTGTGTGTGTGTGTGTGTGTGTGTGTGTGTAACTCTACGTGTGGGGGAGAGAGAGAGGAAGAGAGAGAACATGGTCATGCATCTTTTGCTCATCTCATCCAAACAGACTTCTAACTGAAGCCCTAACTCAAGAAATAAATTGCATTGATCTGGTATTTATAATGGGGCAATCTTGAGTTTTTAGTGGGACGAGATACCAAAGGGAAATTACATCATTGCCAGTAACCTCCTCCTTCCACCGTGCTTTCGGTAATTTTTCCCACCTCTTCCTTTCAATTTGCAAAGTCAAGCAAGTGCACAATTAAGAGAAATATATATTATGCCCTGAACATGTTTTTAGCACCTAATAAGTATACATTAGTTATTGAAAAATTAACCACAAAATCCATATTGACTAACATTCTGCCATTTCATTCAAAAATGATCATTCTATCCTGATCCAGATGTAAATTTCAAGGACAGAAGCTAAAAATGCATAAGACATGGAATCCACTAATTTAATAAAATTAGACTGACTTTTAAAACAATTATAAACTGCAATTCCACATTTACATCCTCATTTTCTCACCACAATTAGAACTCCAAATGAAAAAAATCAGTGGCGTTGGAATGGGTTCTACACAACCATAAAATCTTAGATATTTTTCTGAGAACCGGAAGACTGATTTTTCCCTGAACTCTGTTCTCTGAGGACATGGAGTATAAATGAGGGAAGAAAGGCATTTTGTCCAGTAGCAAAAGAACATTAGATACCTGTTTGTCATGCTGCATTTATATTGCTTTTTTATGTATTAAAAGAAAAACTTAGATTTTCCTGCTCTAGATTGATCCTTCTGCCTGTAAAATTCTTGGAAAAGTAACACACCAGTCAACACACACATCTGAAGGCAGCTAGTTCTGAATGGAATTCTCCTTGTGACCTAAGACTCCTTCTCAGCCACAGCCTGAGTATTCCAGAAAAACTTTCCCCTTCAAGCTCCCTTTGTCATATTCTGCCATGCTCTGCTAACTATCCTAAACACATCCCTTGTGAGTCGGATCCAAGGGGTGACAAGTACTGTGCATTCCACTCACTCATTGACTCTGTGAACAAAATCAAACATGGACATTTTACCCCAATAAAACAATGCTTCCAGATGTTTCGAATTGTTATCTGGAAAGAAGTCTTGTAGCTGCTTTCCCCCCCACCCCAAGATAGTAGCTGATGAAAGGTATTCTTTTTTTTATTATTATTTAGTCTTGCATTTCACCTTTTTTTGAAATGGTTCATTGAGCTACATTCCCTGAGCTCCAGTTCACTGGAGGTCACACAAGAGGTCACAACAAGGTCACTAGCTTACTCTCTGAAACCATCAAATGATATAGAAATATACATGTTGCAAAGTTTCAACAGTGTCATCAGGGACTCCTGCCCTCATGACCTTAATGCATGATAATCAATGATCATCCCTCCCCATCTAAAGGTGATCAAGGAGTCCAGACCAGAGTTCTGGCCTGTCCTTTGAATCAGGCCTTGAGCCCTGTGGTGAAAGTGATGAAACACTGGCATATCAGAGCCTTTGCCCAAGATAGCCCCCAGTGGTCAACTCCAACATCACTGGCAATAACCTCTTCATATCTCAGTGGCAGTAATTAGACTACAATCTATCCTGCATAGTCTCGTCATTTTACTCTATGAATGCTGTCTTAAAGGCACCCCCCAAGTCCAAAACAAACTTGACGACAGGATCCCGCCTTGACGACTGGGGATCCCACCTGGCTAGATGGCATCGTGACCCTAGGTCTGTCACCAAGTATAGGGTGGGGAAGAAGAGGCTTTTGCTGCTTCTAGGGACAGGCCCGTGGTTTCTCCCACACAGAAGGTCCAGGGGAGAGCCAGATTTCTTTTTCTCATTCACCATGCTCCATCATCAGATCGCCGAAACACTTAATGTGAGTTTTCAGAAAAACTAGTGCAGATGATTGGGAAAAGTGAGAAATAGGGGCTGTATTTCCCACAGTTGTTTATAACAAACTAAGTCTGAATTGCTGCAATGGGAGTTGAAGTACAAGGAGGGAAAATGTATGCAGGCAACAGGGAGTTAAGTAAATAAATTTTTTCTTTTCTTTGTCGATGTGTTTAGTTCTCTTCCTGCCAAGATTCATCTCACTCTGCTATCTTGTGAGAGACACATATGGTGCAGCGAAATTGCCATCCAAGAAAGCATGTCCCAGCCTGTTGAGACATCATCAAATAAGATTAAAGCAAAGTAAAAATAAAAAGATAGAACGATTTTTTTTCTTTTCCTTGTACAGAGAACGTCTGATGAAAGCCACCGAGGTACTTGAATTGCTTCTAAAGGTTTTGCAGCCATTTCTTTACTTTAGATGGTTAAGAAAAAGCCAGGAATAACATGACAATATCTTCTTTTCTTTCTCCAAGTTCGTGAAAAAAATGTGCTTCATAATAAACCAGATGTATATGAATAAAATACAATATTGCCTTCAGCACTTCAGTTGCAAATAGCACTTAAACATGTTGTAGACAGACTTCCGTCTTCACTTTCCCGCCTTCTCTTTGCATTCTGTAGCTTAAAACTTCGCATAGTGGCATCAAATACAACTTTCACTTTTATATTAGTCATTAAGATTATTTTTATGAGCTGGGCATGATGGCTCACACTTGTAATCTCAACACTTTGGGAGGCCAAGGCGGGAGGATAGGTTGAGCCCAGGAGTTCAAGACCAGTCTGAACAACATAGCTTAGACCGTGTTTCTACCAAAAAAATTTAAAAATTAGCCAGGCATGGTGGTAGTCCCAGCTACTTGGGAGGATAAGGGGGGAGGATCACCTGAGCCCAGCAGGTCAAGGCTGTGGTGGCCATGATTGTACAACTGCACTCTAGCCTGGGTGACAGAGTGAGACCCGACTTTAAAAAAAAAAAAGGATTCTTTTTTTATGGCAAAGTGTTGCTAATTTCTTGCTTGACAGACCTCAATACAGGAAGAACTGAGTTTCCTTTTCCCCCATTTGTTGGTCATAGTTCCCTCCTGTGGTTGACACTCGAGAGGAATGGGATATATAAGGTGGCCACTTGTCCTAACCAGCGTTCCCTGGAATAGTCATCTTCCCAGGGATGGTGTTTATCTGTGAAAGCATGGGCTCCCTTATTCTCAGCAGCTGTGCACATTAGGCCTAATGTCCAGTAGGTCAGGAAATTATAAGTATGTCCATATGTCCATCCTTCCTCAGAGTGTCTCTGATCCCTGGCAACACCTCGGCACAGCTGTGAGTTAGCCAGAATAATCCTCACGGCCACCTTTAAAAGGCAGCATCTTTCCATCCAGAGTCCCACTAGCTGGAAACTCACAAACAAATCAAACTTCTTTTCCTGTTCCCTTTTGCTTTAAGAACCTACTTGCTCTGGGAGAATTTATGATGGGAGTAACAGGAGGAGGGGAAATCCACATGCCACTCTCTGAAGACTCCTTTCTAGAACATGCAAGGCATTTCGTATTTTTAAGGGCTTTCTGCCCCTCCTCTTCCCTCCCCAGTGGGATTTCAGGAAGTACAGTAAATTCTTTGAAAGGATGCAGTCAGGAGGTAAACAATACCACGCTTCACATCAGAGGGGGGCCCAAAGCCAGGCTTTGAAATTAAAATACATTTTTTTAAGAACCTGGAGGGGGGGGGCGGGTGGCAGGCAGTGAAAGACAAGCATGTCCCTTTCGTAAACGCAGACACACTGTTCTCTGTGATATGAAGTCAGTTTGCGTCGGGATGCAGAAATGAAAACTCAGTCTGTGCATTTGTTTGCAAACCGTTCTAGGTAAGGAGCCGCAGGTTTACAAGATCTTGTTTCCGATGCGCGGCCTTAATTGGACCTCTGGAAAGCAACAATGCATCAGTGGAAGAGATTATCACTGGCCTTAATAAGCTGTTGTTGGCTTTCATAACAGCCACGGCCTAAAAGGAGGCACACCGAGCCCAGAGACAATCTTACCAATTGCCTGGAGCAAGGATTAAAGCGACAAGGATCCGAAGGAGAGAGCGAGAGGAGAGAGGAGGGGGCCAGCGGAAGAAACAGGGGCTAATGTAAAATCGTTCCATATTAACCTTCTTCCCTTCTGACAATGGTCAAGTTCTGATTCAAAATACAAATTATCTCCAATTACTTCAAAAGAGGCAGTCAGAGAGCTGTCATTTAACCTTCACCATCTGTTTGCCTCAAAAGAAAGCTGTATAGCCTGCCATGATGACCTCAACTTTCCCTCCGAGCTCTGGATGGCACCAAAGGCGGAGGCTTATTGTTCTCTGGAGAAAAACCTATTGGGGTTTGGGGCGGGGGCGGGGAAGGGGGTGTCCTAGGAAAGAGGATAGAGAGAAAGGAAGGATGTTACAGGGACCAAAGGAGGGAGTTCTTGGAGGGGACTTCATTCAAGCAGGGTGTGATGTCTAGGGTCTAGTGGGTGGGCTTCTCCACCCTCCAGGCCCTGCTTACTGAACATCCCCCACTGAAAGGTGTGTTTTGAAAACAAGATTGGCTTTAAGAAGGCCTCAGTGAACTGAGACAGCTGAGGACTCAAGGAGGAGGTGGCATGAATCAAGGCCCATGGCGTGGCTGATGCTTTCGCCCAGTCTCCTGTGGTGGGAGGTCAACCATTTGGAGCATGATGCGACAGAGCTGCCCAGAAGGTACAGAACACTGTACAAGAAGGTTGCGTGACACAAGCAAAGAAGCAAGATTGCAAGGCTAAGAGGAAGGGAACTTTGAGAAAACGAACATTCTATTAGATTGCACTGACTGTTAGATCACTGGGTGGGCTGAAAGAAAAAAAATGAAAACCATCTACCTACTGTACCAAGACCCCCAAAATCGTGCCACTCAGGATGGCCAGGTAGAGACCAAAGCCATTCTGGAATCACTCAGCATCTCATTCTTTATCAAAGCAATGACAACTAAGAAAACCAAGTGTAATCACCTAAAGGGATTCTTAGGGAGCCTTCCCTCCTTCCGGAGGGAACAGTTAAAGGAAGAGAGAATGCCAGTTTACGAAGATGTCTCTGAACAAGACCAAAAGGATCAGTAGGGACCAGTAGGGAAGTGGCTTCCCAACAGACCACAGTGAAATAATAGGGTGCAAATTTCTAAATGCCTTATGCTTTATGGGAGATTTCTAATGTTTCTACCCAGGTACATTATATTATTTCCACTACCTCTGATCTTTATTTTCCCTTTTACAGCTCACTGAATAACAGGTTTCTTCAAGAGAGAAAGAAAGAAAACAGACCCCCTATAAATGAGGACAACTTTGACTCATACAGTTCGTGTGCTCAGAGAGCAAAGGCACCTGGAACTTTCTAAAGGAAAGCACCTCCAAATCCCAGCGCCATGTGGTGGGAGGGCAGTTCTTTCCCTTGTCAACCGGTATTGAAGCTCGAGATGTGTTTTTACCACAATGCCTGGAGTAACCGTTGGGGCCTCTTATTTTTAACTGCAAAAGCAGATGGGGTCATGTCAATTACATACAGAAAGCTGCAGTCCTGTTATGAACAAGTATCAGACTGGCAATGGTGGTTAGAGGGACCAAGGTCAAGGGGGAAGTCCAAACCTCTACATTCACCATCACCTTGCTACATAGAAGAGAATGACTCTATTTTTATTTTCTTCTCCTTTCTCTGCCTCCTAATGCCTTCCACTCCCCTACCCAAATACAAGTCAAGGGTTTAGTTGGCAATTCACTGTTGGACATGAATTTAGGTGATGAAAATAGCTGTGTGACACTGGCCTTTATTGAAATTACCCTCTTTTAGATCTTCCCTCAGGCCTATGCACCCCTTCCAATTTCAGCTTAGAAGATGGTGGACGATGGCCAGACACAGTGGCTCACGCCTGTAATCCCAGCACTTTGGGAGGCGGAGGCGAGAGGATCACCTGAGTTTAGGGGTTCGAGACTAGCCTGGGCAACATGGTGAGACCTCATCTCTGCAGTAAATCAAAAAAACTAGCCAGGCATGGTGGGGCATGCCTGTGGTTCCAGCTACTTGGAAAGCTGAGGTGGCAGGATCACCTGAGCCCAGTAGGTCAAGGCTGCAGTGGCCGTGAGCATGGTACTGCATCAGAATGAGACTCTGACTCAAAAACAAATGAATAAAAAGATGATGGACTACCTAATGGGTTGTCAGAAGAACAAACAGTGGAAATGAAGGTGCACAGGCTTCTCAGGTCCAGATGCTGCATCTAATTTAAGCGCCACATGTGATGGGTATTGGCCCTCTCATTCATGCTTCCTTGCTGACCAGTGCAAATGTTCCACATTTGAGACACACAAGAATAAAGAAAACATGGCAGAACTTCTTGGGATAAGTTTTCGACGGGTTCCAGCTCTCCCCAGTCTCTTTCTCTGTCACCATCCCCTCCATGGGAAGCGATACAGAGACAGTGAGAAAATTATTAAGCAGCAGCATCTGGATCTGATTAATTAACTAGCTGGAGCATCTGCAAACATGTCAGGTCTGAGCCCACGACAGTCCTGTGAGCAGGTTTGTGTTCAGGAAGGGAACCGGCTGTTACATTTTATAAGACAAATATTATCTGTTCTTCTTCCAGGATGCTTGTTATTAAAAGCTGGATTTAATAGAAGAACTAAAAGGGCTTGTTTCACTTGACATTTCATCCACTAAAGACCTGAAGGGGGGTAGGATGGGTTGGGGTGGGGGAATCTCAGTGCCTGCCGATCAGGAGCTTGTCTGTCAAGTTTCTCCCATTTTGCTTTCATAGTTTTCCATTGACTGTTTTTTTTTGACCCCGCCAAACATTAAGTCACAAGATGCTGAAGATTTCCCAACTGCAGCAATCTTTTCAAGGCCTATTTCAGAGATCACAAACATGCAAAGGATTCTCAGTGTATTATCTCTAAGTAAACATCACACCCAAAATCAAGACCACTACTCCTTCATACAGGTAGCAGAGGAAACAACAGAACCCACTGTCAGACACATCCACGTTTGGACTGGCTACAGGCTCTCTTCAGAAGTCAGTGCTATTTTATCCTAAAGACACTGACAGGACTGATTTTTAAATGCCTTTTTGATGCCAGGATTCACACTGATTTCATGCCTGTTCTCCACATTTATGGCTCTGTAGTTCTCTTCTTATGTTACACCATCAAGTCAGTACTTCATAAAGCCTGAAGCATCATCACTATCAACTTAATTGCTAGGCGGGTTTGGAGTGGGTCCAGGGCAGGGTGATAAAATCCCTGGGGAATTTCCAGGAAGGGAAGGGCCCTCATTGGGGAGTCAGGAGTAGCCAGCTACTTGATCAGCAGTACATGGAGCACTGGAGCGCTACCCCTTAAAAATAAGGTCTCCACAGCCAGGAGATGGGAGGGTGATGGACCTCTCTGTGGTAGAACCTCTGAAATTTCACCTGTGTGAGTCATTGCTACTTCATAGCCCTTTGGGGCACAGATCAAGGTAAAGTACTCTGTGAGACTCAGAGCCGATACCGTGTCTCTTATTTAAAAGATAGAGACCTGGGAAGATCTAATTAACCAAATCAGCAAAATAGTATGAAATCATTAGAGAAAAGGAACAAGCATAATCTAAATTGATCCCTAATTAGGGCTGCCAGATAATATACAGGGTTTATTATATAGGATGTATTATATTGTATACTATTATATAGGTTTATATTATATTGTACAATCTATTATATAGAATTATATTATATTGTATATTATGTAGGGTGTATTATATCATATATTATACATATATAATGCATTTATTATTATATATGTATTTCAAAAGATAATATGTTGAAATAGTATAAAAATGTTCCATATTTGGGATAAGCTTATACTAAGAATAATTTATTTATTGATTATCTGAAATACAAACTTAACTGGGCATCCGTGTTTTTTACTTGCTAAATCTGACAACTCTAGGCCAGATTTGAGCCAATTTTATTTTCAGAGGCAGGAGACTGAAATTCTAGAATTTTCTACTGACAGTAGATGCTAGGCAGGTAACATGTTTTAGTTTCCATAAGTGTGCAGATGGGCCCTATGAGTTAAGATCATTCTTCATGAAACAGCTGAATTTGAGAATGATTTATAAAAATGCAGATTTACCACTTTATTGTATAAATAATTACTCAAATCTCTGAAAGTAAGAGAATTGTTTCTAAGTACAAGCCCTTTACAAAGATATGCAGGTAACACACATTAAATATAAAAATTACTTAGCCCAAACTCTTAAAAACAGTTTAGTTTCTTTAGTTTAAAAAATGCTCCACCATAGTCCATATTTGGAAAACTAGTGCAAAGGTAAAAGAAACCTAAAATTTCTTCTAACCAGGTCAGATTATCACAATTTGGAATTGATCAAATTCAAAATAATTAGGGTTTACTATTCTTACATTTTATGCAAAACAATGAATTCTCTCCCAGTGATTTCGTTCTCTTTTCCCTTCCAATGACAACAAAATTTCACTGCCCAACATAGGCTTATTCCTCAAAGGGAAACACAACTACCAAGTTCAATGACACTAATACTAATCAAAAGTCCATTTTAATTGTTCCAGGTCATCACAGTGTATTTGGTCCATCTCTGTGGGTGTCAGGATGACGGTGCTGTGCCGTGTGGGCCTCCTCCATACTCTGGAACAGTTTTGCATTTTAACTTTGAAAATAAAAAAATCTCACTTGGGAAGAAAGTGCCTAAATAAATATCAAAAAACAAAATAAAATAAAAGAACTCTAAAAGTCTATAGAGTTCACCTAAGCCCAGTAGATCCAGGCTGCAGTGGCCGTGAGCGTGCCACTGCACGCCAGTCTGGGCAACAAGAGTGAGACTCCAACTCAAAAAAACAAAAAAAGTCTGTAGAGTGATTCTTTTGCTAGGAGTGAATACATTTTTACACATCCAAATGGGATATGGTCACTAACATCCTCCTTCAAAGATAGTCTGGTAAATTTATCTGCTATAACAAAATATTTGGGATTTGGGAAGTGTTTTTTGAATCTGAATATTTCCTTAGGTTCTGCTAAGACAGTACCTGTCTTAGGGATTTCTCTGTCAGAGTAGTCTCTAAAATATTCTAGAATGAAGGCTGTGCCCTGCAGTTCTGAATTGCAAAATGCTATGATGGGATGCAGCTAAGAAGAGTCTACAAGAAGCATCTTCGTTCACTTGTCTCACCAGAGAAAACAGAGATGATATCTCCCTTTTCAAAGATGACTTTAAAGTGACAAAGGGAGGGTCAAAAATGAAAAAAAAAATTTTTTTTAAAGAGTACAGGCAAATCAAATGCTCCTATGTTTTTAAAAGCCTTTCTATGAAACTGGTCCCATTTATTAGTGGTGAAATACAAACCATGTTATCAAGAATCTTAAGGAAATGGATTGCTGTTAAGTGATACTTCAGAATCCACCCCCTAGCAAAGTTACTGCACCATTACAGGAAGATAAGCAGAAAATCCTTGCCTCCAATAAAGGAGACCTTTGCTTGAAATACTGTAAACCATCCAGTGGCAGTTCTAATGCCAGTGATTCAAAATATTGCTCTGGAAAATTTCAGTTAACCAGCGGTACCCAGAGTCTTTACAAATGAAGACAAAGACCAAGACTTGGTCGATGGAGGGTGTTTTAAAGAAGCTGATTAGCCTCTGAAAGTGCAGTCTTAAAGGTCCAATTTTCACATGCATTAATATCACACGTAGTAATCTACAGTCTTAGGGGCTGTTATTGGTTGCTGCCTGGCTCCATGTTGAGTATCTAAGTATAATCTCACCCCTTATTCACATACCCCCCATTCTACCATCCCCCACCCTGTTCTTTCACCTGTCAAAATGCAGAAGGCAATTGATTACTACCTGGAATAGGTCACGCACCCAACCTTGAGTTCTTAGAACATTTTGTTTTTGAGTCCTAGGATTCTTTTTGTTTTTTCAAAAGCAATAATAATAATTTTTAAGGTATAGACAATATTCTCAAAGAGCCTAAAGGCAGAAGGACAAAATACCCATAAGGGAAAGGATATAGTGTCAGATAAAGACTACAAAATCCAATCCTCAAGTAACTTAAAGCATCCCTTTGGAACTTCTTTATAATAAAGGAGCAAGTAGATGAGTTTATTTAAAAATGGCTTCCATTATAATCCAAAGCAGGAGACAGGTCAAAGGCAAAGGCTAACAGATCTTGTTGGCAAGTCAGGAGACAGTTTTGTTTCTGGGTCAGGGCCAGGGCTAGGGTGAAGCAAGTGGGTATCTCCTACCTTGTCATAAGCTCTTATCTAGAAGTCTAGAAGGTCTTTGACCTCTGGATTTGGTTCAACCTCCCCCTATGCTGAGACTATGGAAAATAAACCTGGTCATGGATCATCATCACCAGTCTCACCCTCTGCAATAGCCCCAGCTTCCCAGGGTCAAGGGTTTGATACCAGCAGGCCTTCTGAGCCACATTCAATGGTTTAACAACATGCCTCAATGCCACACATGAGTGTATACCCAAGATGGTAGTACCTGCCACATCTCCATTACCACCAACACTCAGGCTCACTTCCTCTACCCTCAAATTATTAATATATTGAACATCCAGCCAAGATGTGAGTTCCAGCATCACTGCATCTGATTACAGTTACTGCCACAGTCCCAAGATTCTGGTTCCTCTACTGCTTCCATCCCTACTCCAACTAGTTCAAACTCAATACAAACAAGGGCATTGATCAAACCTAGTATACCATTGTACTTTATAATCGGGCCCTCTTGGCCAGTCCCTGATGTTAGAACCGTAACTACCTTGATTTTCTAGCCTAACCCATTCTTACTCCTCATACTTCAAAATTGTACCACTGAGGTCTTTCTATGCCTAGTGTTCAAGTCTTCTAAGGCTAGAAGAATTAGAGAGCAGATTTTCCAAAACTCTGACATATCCACATGATTGTCTTAAATGCTGGTAGCTAAGCAAAGCGTTTAACCTTAAGGTGTCTCTTTGTTCTCTCAGGAAAAAAAAAAAAACTAGAATAGATGGATTTGCGGATGCCTCTCAACAATCATGCTTTCTTAGTAAGAAATACCTACTGTCAAATATCTGCATCTCATGCTAATTCTCAGGAAGTGATGAAGGCCATAGGTAGCTTATTCAGTTGTACTCTCTTATTTTCACATTGATGGCATGAGGTAGAAAAATGCCAATGAATTCTTCAATAGCCTCTGGTCCATTTTGTAATGTAAAACTCTTGAAACTCAAGAGTAGTAACTTGGACACAAGGTGGTGCTAAGGGGTAAAAAATTAACTGTGGGTCCTTTTCCCCAAAGGTTACCTCAAATACTTCAGGTTTTCAGGGCACTTAATAGTTTACAAATCATTTTCATACACAGTATCTTATTTACTCTCCAAAACTCAGGGAAGAATAAGACAGCACCATTTTTTCAATATATGAATGAGGAAAGTAAGGTTACCATGGGTCATATGACTTGTCTAAGGTAACTCAGCCCAATCTAGGTCTCCCTTCCAAATCCAAGTATAGTGCTCTTTTCTATTCTACTACGAGGGTTAATCTCTTTTTTATGGAAAAAAAAATAATCTCAACTGGTCTTTTCCATTAATATCTGCCAATCTAGGGAGTTCTGAATGCACCAGTGCAACTTACAGCATGTGCCTAACTTGAGTTGCTAGATCAGTGGAAAGAGAAGGGTGGGTTCTTGGTGAACCTCTGTGTTCTCAGAAATCCTTGGCCACATTTTTTGTGTTATAAAAAGTTACACAAAAAACTTTTTTTGGCCAGGCATGGTGGCTCAAGCCTGTAGTTCCAGCACTTTGGAAGGCTGAGACAAGAGAATTGTCTGAGCCCAGGGGTTTGAGACTAGCCCGTGCAACTTGGCAAGACCTCATCTCCACAATAAATCAAAAAATTAGCTGGGCGTGGTAGTGTGCACCTGTAGTTCCAGCTGCTTGGAAGGCTGAGATGGAAGGATCACCTGAGCCCAGCAGGTCAAGGCTGCGGTGGCTGTGAGCATGCCACCGCACTCCAGCGTGGGTGACAGAGTGAGACTCCAACTCAAAACAAACAAACAAAAAGCAAACAAACAAAACTTTTTTTAGTCTGTAAGAGAAAAGATCCGTGCTGGCAATATTTGAATTTGTAACCAGTTGGGTAGAAACCCTTTGTCTAAGCTTCCTTCTTCATCCAGAGCCATGGTAATGCTGCATCAGTTCTAGCCTGAGGCTCCCAGAGTGCTCTCTCCTGAAGCAACTTTCTTACGCCCTCCTGACAGAGCTAAAGATCAGTTTCAGCAAATCAGAGGGCTCTTGGTCCTCCCAAAACCTTCATAGTCGTGTACCATACAAGGCGGCACACCAAGAGGCCTCTGCAGATGGCAAATGAAAATCAGATTTATCTCCTATTAGGGTTCTCTCCTGATAGGGTGGTGTATTTATGGGTGTATTAGTTTCCTCATGCTGCCATAACAAATTACCACAAATTTGGTGGCTTAAAACAACAAAAATTTGATGTCCGACAGTTCTGTAAGCCAGAAGTCTGAAATCAAAGTGTCAGCAAGGTTGGTTCCTTCTACAGGCTCTGAAAGAGAATGCCTTACATGCCACTCTCACAGCTTTCAGTGGCTCCAGCCATCCTTGGCATTCCTTGGCTTTAGATGCATCACTCAATCTCATGTCTTCACATGGTTTTCCTCTGTATCTCTGTGTGTCATGAATCTCCCTCTTTTTAAAAATTTTTTATAAAGACACTAATCATTGGATTTAGGGCCCTCCCCTAAATTCAGAATGATTTCATCTTGAGAGTCTTAACTAATTACAACTGTAAAGACCCCATTTCCAAAAAGGTCACATGCTGAGGTTCTAGGAAGACATGAATTTTGAGGGGACACTTCAATTCTAAGCACTCACAATTTTTCTTCCATGTTAAGTTGAAGCCCACGTGATCTTTCTCAGCACTTAAAGAAGATGGAGAACAAGTGTCACTGTCATCCCCAGAAGAATTCTTCATTTACTGTCCTTGGACACTCTGAGGGCACTTCCTCTACCAGGACAATACCAGTCATCGTTATCTGCATTGTCTCTAAACAGAACATTCCCATTTGCCAAGGTCATTCCATAGAACCAGTGTCTTCTGTTTCCTCCGATCGCACAGTACATATTCAACCGCCATGTAAAGTCGGAGAACGTTCTTTAAAGTTTGAAAGGACATTGACAGGCTTCATCCATTTGTTTTGTTCCCATTCTGAGTTGTGATTTGCTTGCATATCTTGTAGCCTAAGAACCCTTTTAATTAAGACATGACTCACAAATCATTTTCATGGCAACGGGCTGCGATGTTATATGCCTTAGAATTTTTCAGTAACGAGCCGTGAGCAGAACAAACTCTTTGTTTCGGTGAGAAATGCTAATTGAGGGATGTTTTTTTTCCAAAAGGACATTGAATATAAACCAATGTACTAAGCAAAATGTAGATGATGCCTTCCCTATTATCTGCTGTTCTTTTAAACAGAAAACAAAACACCACCCCAACCAAACCAACTGTTCTGGCAGGAGAAAACAACAGCCTCAATACATACGTTCTCCAACAAAGTTGGTCAGGAAGAAAAGAAAGGTGAACACTGCAGACACCATTCAAAACACCACAGAAAACAGCCAGTTGGGTTTCTCTCAGCTGGAAGAAAATATCTCAGCAGCCCCCCACCCCCCTTTTTTTTTTTAGTCACCAAATTCCTTTACGTTTCTTTTCTTGGAAAAGTGACTTTATAGGTCATTAAACAACTATTAAAAACACAAGTAAGCGTGGGTCTTTTTCCTTTGATTTTTTTTTTCTAGTTTTCAAGAAAGGGTTTTGAGAGTTGGAATCTTTTTGTTAATGTCTTTGTGGGCATTTAAATAGTCTTTCCATTTGTAACATCTCCTAAATAAGGCAGCAAGGGGAAACCTGCCTTGCATTAGCACACCTGCTGGGCCAAAACAGGAACATGTATTCCCCCAAATGGGACACCTCATTTGCCAAGCAGACCAGAGCTCAAAATTACCTGCCTCTTTGGACTGCTACACCCGGTTTCCATCAGCCTGCCTGGAACTTTATTTTTGAGGACCTCTCTGCCTCCCCTAGTTGGACAGGAAAGGGGGAGGAAAGAGATAAAGGAGGGAAGCCTTCTTTCCAACAGGTAAATTCATGCAAGTCCCATTCATCAGGGTCCTCATCCAGCTGAGGCATGGAGTAGCCCTTTCTAGCCCCAGGATCAGGCTGGCTTCAGGGTTTAAGGGTTCCGTTCTCTTGTGAATTTCTTTGGTGGTGAAATCTATCAAAGGAATCTCAAAACAAATTACATGGTAAATTATCGTCTCAGTTCTAGGCGACACTCTATGCCCCACTGTCCCGCTCCTATAGACAGCCGGTGGAAGGCCTTCCAGATAAGCAGATTACAGAATGTCATGTGCCTCCGGCAACTCAACTTCACAGCCAAACTTCTCCAGCCCAGGCAGTTCATCTGATTCGTATGGGTCACAGGCTGTTTCAATTAATGCTCCTCTAATGACTCAAGTTTGTGCCCTAACGTGGAAGGGGAAGCAGAAAGGAGTCAGGCCAAAGACTTAAGCATCTCTGTCCTTCCCACCCTCGATCTCTGAATGCTCTTTCCCAAGCTGACTTAAAGAGAAAATGGGCTGGGAAGGAATATAGAATTCCTTTCAGACAGAAACCTTTTATGTCACCTTCCTACCGTTACCAATGCAATTCTGCAAGTCTTCCCTGGCCTGTGGATCCTAGGGTAGTGAATAACAAACCATGATATGAAAACAGAATGCAGAAAACAAATTAGCATTTTGAAAATAAAAAGCCTGGCTTTTAATCCTATTAAGATCATGGCTGTTTTTTTTTTTTTTAATTTCTCCCCCTCCCCTAAAAACTCTGAAAGAGATACTGATGTCCCCATTAACATAAATGCTGAAATCAGCATTTCCTTTGAAAGAAGTTGTTAATATTTGGAAATGGTCGGATTTCCAATCCAAGCTTTGATTGTTATTCTATACTAGCCTGCAAGTGCCAAGGTCACAGGGAGATTCACCTGCAGACTGAGTTAAATGAATCCACTCGGCCACAATGCATGTATAATTTAACATTCTCCTCTCGAGTACTTCCATGCATTCCTAAAAAATATTTTATTACAATAACAAATTGGTTTCAAAATCATGCATTATGTATTCCGAAATTAGGTCTGCCAGAGAAACCTGTATATACAAACATGCGCACTTCTAGGCAGGACCGGAAGAACACACAAATACAGTTGATGCCCAGGATGGAGTGCCAGAAGAACAGTTAATTCCACAAGGAACACACGGTCTCTTTTTATTATCTTAATCTGCATATTTAGAAAGAAAAAGAACAAACTGATCATTTGCTGCAGAGTGATCACTCTTTTTTTTGCATTGCTTCCTCCATGAGACAGCAGTGTGCCATGGGGCAGGGGCTCTGTTGTCCTAAAAATAGGTTGGCCAGGCAGTTTTCCTTAAAAAATAATTATTCCTTGAATATTAAAAGTCTTCTTTTCTGTGATCTGCCACTTTCCAGGTATACAGGAACTGGACTTTAACAAAGCTTCTTTGAAACATTAAAGATGAAGATATCAAAGCCGTCCTTACAAATTTGTGTTAAGAAATACACTTACTCTGCCACAAGCTTTCATCACTGAGTTATCCAAAAAAGTGAACGCGTTCAGAAAAATCCTTAGAATTCCCATCACAAATGCAACCCCGGTAACGTTTCCTTAATAGAAGCTTGTTTCTGCTTTGCAACTTTCATCTGAAGTTAAATACACATTGATTTAGGACTCTTTTACAATGTGGGGATGATTTCCTTATGCACAATAAGCATATTTCTTAAGATGCTTATTTGAAGATAATTAACATTAAAAACCTTTTCCGATTTCTTCTATTCTTCTTCTAGTTTAAACTTTTCTAGCATACTGGTAACATTTCCATCTCACCAAATGAATGGCATTAGTAAATCCAAAGAAGGCACGTTTCCCAAATACATGGTAAGTTCCACTATACAGAAAGTATTTGATCTTAAAAATGTGAGAAAGAAATTGAGTCGAGATTTTCCCTTTGAAAAGTTTCTTAGACATGAGTTTCATCTCTATATTAAAAGAAAAACATATCTAGTTTATTGCAATAAGGGATTTGTTTTTCATTAACTTGCAAGCTAAACATCATTGGTATGTTTCTATTGGTCTACTAACTTGGTGAATAAAACAACAGAATTCCTAAGGGAACTACTTATAAATCTCTTTAAATTAAAATCAGTCTAATTTTTATTGTAAGACCCACATCATGATAGGCTTCGTATTTTTAAGGCAATGCCCAGACGTGAAAAGTTTAATTCCCTGACAAGAGCTTTTAATAAAGACAAATCATGAGTAAAATTAGATGCTGCAATCTTTTCTTCTAAAAAAAAAAAAAAAAAATCAGCAAACAGTGTGTTAAGAAATGATTTCTCCTTAATTTGGTTTCGATGTAGTGATATGACTAGACATATAGCTTTTCTATAGTGAAATTATAAAGAATAATTTTCTCTAATCTAATCAGTAATTTCTAAAAATGGAAAATGTGAACAGCATAATTTCCGATTTCTTTTGTATCATAATTTAGGCTGACACATTAAAGCTTTGCTTTGCAGAGGAACAATTAAGAAATTGTTGATAGAACTTAAATATTACTGACAATTGAAAATGCATTTTTTTCTCTCATTTGTAGCATCGAGATATACCACTCCCACCTCCCATCAAAGATAATCTAAGCTCAGATAGTATTAAAGTAAAAATGAACGACAAAGCTTAGTTCTTTTGTGCTAAACAAAAAGGTGATTTATATAAGTAATAAGCAAATTCCAGAGTATGGAGATATATATATTTTTAAATCCTCTAAAATGCCTTAAGTTGTAATCTGCAGCTAAATGATTAAACTCTCTCTGGGTTCGGTGGCTGCAGAGCTGGATTCTTCATGTTAGCTGTGGGCTATTTTTGGCTGAATGCAAACTGCTTTCTTTATTTGTTATTAAAGACAGTTCGCATTTTATAGCACCTTGTGTATGTAGTATACACGCCAGCACACACAATTTAGAAAAGTGTTCAAATAGAATTAAAGAAATAAAAAGCCTTCAGTAATCATTACGCTTCATTCCCACACACTGCAACGATTAGTTATACAGCCAACTTTTTAAATACTGACATGAAAACACTAAGTGATAATTCATGGTACAAATCAAAATGTGTTGCAAACTCCTTTTTGGTTGTTGTGACAGCAGCGTTTCAAATTGGGCATAAATGGGCATTCCAATAACGACACGTTTTTACGGTGAATTGTAAATACACGGCTTATATATGATAAAATATATAAACTCACCTCATGGAGGTTAAAAATTACATCAGTGAAAAGGACTAAATAAAATTACAAATAAGCAGCCCAGAAGTTCTAAGGGGAAGTGCCAGAAGTCAAATGCTTTCTGATTCATCTTAAGCAGAACAGGAGTTTTAACACAAGCCTCTCTTAACAGCTACCCAGGCAGGATTTGAGGAGAGTAATTCCCTAATGCCACTTAGAAAAGAAAAGTCAACCAAAAGCATCAAATGGGTTTTGAATCTAAATATTCTTAAAGAAACTTTCTCCTGAATTGGCAGCTCAGAGAATCAAACAGATAACATTACAATAAGGTAGGCATAGTCAACATTCTTCGGTTGGTTTGGGGCTGTTTTATTAAGAGTGTGCCAGGAATTCCACTTCTTAAAGAGTCACAGCCTGAATTCAGCTGTCTCCAGTTCTGTCCCTGACCTGGCCATCTGCCAGAGAATGACACACTTTGAAGGACAAAGTAAGAACAGTTTCCACACACTCCTCAGACCCAAGTCCCTGGCTTCAGAGCAAAAACTCTTACGAGCCTTAAACCTGGTCACTTTTAGCAGGTCAAAAACAGAAAGGGAGGCAGGAGAAGGCAACATAAAGCTGTCTTGAGCCTCTCCTCTCCGTGGGTCTAATGTTGCTTGGTCCACAGAACAATCACAACAATAAAATGCAGTGTGTCCTGGGGTCCCCTCTGAAAGAATAAAACTGGAAGCCTGTCTGTCACGCTGAATACCGAACCAGAAGCTTGCACCACGGGGTTCGATGCCTTGTGCCTGGCTGTATTCACAGGCGAGGCAGACAGATGCGTGGCCTTTTGACAAAGCCAAGAGATGGGCATTTCAAAAATAAAATCATCTCCCAATTACAGGGAACCCTTCCTCCCTGGGATCCCAAAGCACTCTATCAACCTAAATTGGAATCCTGTCTACCGAGCTGCCTTCAATGCAGCCACTCCAGTATAAATTGGATCAAATGCTCTCAGATTAATTCCTGGAAACCTATATTCATCTTTGTATATCTTTATTACAAAACTAGCCACAAGACTGCTCTACAATTTTCATTATCAGAACAGCTTTCGGAGCTGGATTACGCCATGGTTTATCCCTTCGTGACCCCAAACCATCTTGTTAGCCCCATTATTGTATATTCATACAACACACCTGAGCCCAAGATAATAAGAGAGTTAGAGAGAATGAGGGGATGGGGTGCATTTTATTGCATTTTATGCACTGCTATTCTACAAGGATATTTAACCTGCAGCAGGAGCCCCCAGAAGTCTGTCTCACTCCTTTGCTCTCACTCATGCAGAAGACTCTCATGAAGGGATGGGAAGGGAAGGGAGGGAAGGGAAGGGAAGGTCACCTGATGAGCACCTGGACCGCTTGCTGATGGTCAAGTCTCCTTTCGCCTGGGCCGCTCTGGGATAGGGGACGGAGGCCCTGCACAAACAGAAGCTACAGCACAGACAATCCCTGGCCCTTGCAGAATTTTTACATTCAAAGGGAGGATAGAACCTGCGTATGCCTAGAACAGAAAGTGAGAATGAGAGTGGTCAACAGCCTTAGCTGGAGCTACATTTGATTAAAAATGTCTGTTTCTGTCAAGTGTGCTACAGGCGTGGTTCTTAAAATGCTGTCCGCAATTGACAGGTATCAAATATGTTATCTTTATGATGATAATCTATTAAGCTCTATTAATCTATATTAATAATACAGATATTATTGATGACTATACTGTTTTTATCAATTATGTTAGAATCAAATATAGTTTTTTTCACCAGCTTGATTATTTCTCTTTCTCCATATTTTCTTTCATATACCTGTATATATAAATATAAAATTATATACAATATAATTATATAATACATAAATGTGTATATATATATACACATATACAAATGGATATATATATATATATATATATAAATGTGTATATATGTGTGTGTACATATACTTACATGTATATGTGTGTGTGTTTGTATATATATACCGGGGTACATATAAACACATACATATACCGAGAGTGCCAAAAAATATTTACATATTTTAAGAGATGCTCAGAGATATTTGCTGTAATCAGGAATATCTGGACACTGAAGGTAACCACTTTGAGCACCTCTTGTAATTTGCAGAAGTCAAATGGGACTTGTAGTCATCTTATTGAGTATCACAATTTTAATACGTTTTTTCCTTTCTTAAAATGTGTATACATTTTTTGGCACCTTCTGTATACACACACACACACATTTACTTCTCCTCTGGTACCACAGCTATCTTCTTCCCTGGTTGAGCAAGACCTATAGCTTGTTTTCCTGTTGGACTCCCTTCTCATTCTTCCTCCCTTCCCTTTCCTCCCCTCTTTTCTTTCTTCCTTCTTCCCTTTCTTTTGAAATAGTGCCAGCTTGGTTCTTAAGGCAGGAAAAATAACCTAGAAGAAAAAATCCATTATTCATATATTCCAAGGAAACTTTAAGACTTCGATTTTCTTATGCCTTTCCAGCAAATGTGATTCTAAAATACAATGAGACTAATTTCATATGCAGATGTTAAAAAAAAAAGAAGAAAAGAAACAGTCTCACTATTTTATGGACATGTTTTGGACCCTCTAAAAACAATCACCTCTTCATTCCCTACTGTTCAAAGAAATGATGCAAAATTTCAGCCAAATAGGTTACTCCACCGCCATTGTTCTTTGTACCTGAGATTGTCTCATCTTCCGAGCTTGGTGAGGGTGCAGAATCTTAGGCCCCACCCTGAACCCCACTCTGAACCAAGACCTACTTTTCAACAAGATCCTCAGGTCATTTGTATAAATTTTAAAGTTTGGAAGCCTTAGTAGCCTAGGGGATTTTTAATAACCAATTTGTGGACTCTACTTCAGACCTACTAAATCAAATTCTTTGGGATTAGAGACCAGGAATTTGTATATATTTTTTATTCCCTTGGATGATCTGATAACTAGCCAGAATGAAGGCCCATTCAATTAAGGTTTGACTATGTGGCTTTGACAGTGACAGTGATGATGGTGAGGGGATTCCTCACATGGAGGTTTCCTCCTGTCACCTCTCTGCTCAGATTTCCACAGTGGGTCTCCATCACCTCTGCTTTCTGCATCTTCTGAGAGACCAAGGCCTCTGTCAAGTGCCACCTCACTATGCTACCTTTAAGCTCCTTTGCCCACATCATTTTCCTGCCTCAATGAAGCCAAACCACCACCAACTGTCCTGAGTTCTCTGTCACTCACAACAACCCCCTCTGCTTCACTGCATTCACAACCACATCTCCCTCAAGGCAACCGTAAAGTCCCGCAGCCCTCTGGAACCCTCGCCACTGCCTACATTCTCAGCATTTCCCTGGGTCCCACCCTTAAGTGTTTAATTTTAAAGCTACCACTTTACTCTTACAGACACGCTCTCTTAAATGGTCCTCCTGCAGTTTTCTGTGTATGATTACTTTTTAAAAAGTATCTGATCCAAGGAATTTCTTCTTCCAGTTTGGCTAATGAAGGGTGGCCCCCAGAGCCTAGAACACGCAGAGCCACTCAGTGTCAGCTGGTGTGGTCATGGTCACCTCCCCTTCATCAATCTCCATGTCCTCAGAGTCGTTTCTTGGTCCGATACGCTGTGTCTGCGAGTGGGTGAACGAAGGGAGCCAGTGCCCAGGACTGCGGGGCGGGGGGGAGGGCAGGGAAGCAGCTTGTGACGTATTGTTTTATTGTTTAACTTTATTAAAAAAGAAAAAAAAGAAGAGGAAAAAAACTAAAACTAAAACTAAACCAGGACTGGGCGCGGTGGCTCAAGTCTGTAATCCCAGCACTTTTGGAGGCCAAGGTGAGAGGATTGCCTGAACCTGCAGGTTGGAGACCAGCCTGGGCAACTTGGTGAGATCTCGTCTCTACAATATCTCAAAAAATTAGCCAGACGTGGTAACGCATGCCTGTAATTCTGGCTACTTGGAAGGCTGAGGCGGAAGGATGGCCGGAGACCAGCAGGTCGAGGCTGGGGTGGCCACAAGTGTGCCACTACACTCCAGCCTGGGTGACAGAGAGAGACTCCCACTCAAAAACAAAAGCAAAAAAACCCCAAAAAACAAAACCACAAAACTAAGCCAGAGGTCTAAATAGTTTTACTTCTTACAGACTCCTCTTTTTCATGTTCCAGGTCACTAATATCCATCAATGTGTTCTACCTACCCCAGAACACATTTGGGTTAACCAATTTTCAGGATCCTTTTCAGGGTACACGTGAGAACAAAACTTCGAAAGGCATCTAGGATCCCAGCTAATTTGTCCTAAAAGAAACTCAGGGGAAGTGACATGTTTCCAGAAGTATTAAAACAACCCAGAGTTCATTTTCAGAAGCTGCATAAGAGGCTGCTGGTTAGGACCTTCAGAAGTCTTCCTGCTCTGGGCGCATGATCATGCACATGATGATGTGTCCTCTGTTTTATTGTTGCTTCTGCATGCTGATTGGTTTTGATTCATTACCCAACACAGAGTCCATGAGAACAAGTCATTTGTCAAGTTAACAGATGCACAATGAACTTAGATGAAAGTTTTATAAATTTGCAAGTGGAAAACATATCAACACGGGACCAGTAGAAGAGATCTTGAGTAAGAGAAATATAGAGACAACACACTGAGACTTGCCTTGTTTGGGCTCCTTCCTGTTCACATGGAAGGATTTTCAAGGGGAAATCTGTGCTTCTTCTTCTTCCATTTCTATTTGTGTCAGTTTCCCCCTTGAGCTTTTCTTGTCTTGCCCTTTCTCTGGACGAGGGCCTGACTCTGGGTCTTGTCACATCTCACTCATGCCGTGGGGCTCTTGGGTTCAGTAGGCAGAGAGCCAAGTGACCTGGGGCCATGTGAGTATATCTCACTAGAGATGCTTTTAGCTGTTCAATTCCTCTAAGCCTTGACCAGTTCAAACCTCAATGATTGTGTTTCTCTCCTACATCCAGGGAGAAACATGGCAGGCTTTACCATGGGAGATGTGCACACAAAATATGCTTTCAGGATGAATGGAAGCCAAGCCTCTTCTTTCTCCCTTATCCATCCCTTTTTGTCATTCTCTTCTGCCTTCTTATTTCAATCTGATACTTTTCTTGATCATTTCCCTCCATTTTTCTAATTCTCTTATATACTTATACATGTACATACCCACTAAACTGATCATGGCACCTATCGGAAAGAAAATACTTCATGGCTCTATCTCTCTCTCTCTCTCTCTCTCTCTCTATCTATCTCTCTCTCTCTCTCTCTCTCTATCTATCTATCTATCTATATTTTTACCTTTGTTAAAAAACAATCCCCATTTAAGCAGTGACAGCCAGGACTCCGTAATCTGTACATACAATTTAATCTTTTAAAGATTCAGCAGGGCCCACATCAATCAAGAGCCTTCATCAACTTGTAAAAACAATATTTTGATTCAATCTGATTCAAAGCCCTGAAATTCTCAGCTAATTAATGCAAGGTCACTCGAGGGCTGTGCAATGATGGCTGGAACAGTGGTCAAATATTTACCCTCGACACACTCACACGTTTGCATCATCAAAGAACCCAAGCGATGGACAAGAATAGATAATGCGCCTCTGACTGCAGCAGCTTTCTTTCAGCACAAGTATTTGGATACATAATTGTTATGAAGAAGTAATTATTATGAAGAGAGGAAAAAAGAGAAATGATTCTTCCGTCATCATAGACACTCACGGAAGTAAAAGTCTGTTAAAGGTAAATGAATAGAGACCAGTCAAGACCCAGACAGTTCAGCTTTCACATGCCATACATGAGATTACTGTGTGGTCCTTTCTAGAACATTCAAAATCAATGACAGACTTAAAATTTCATAAGACAGTAGATTCGATCCATGGCATCTTTTTGTTAGGTCTAGATTTGAATACATTTTCTTTGGTTTGCACCTTGAGACATGTTGAGACCCAGTGTATTTTGTGGGGAGGAGGATGTGGGAGGATTTGCAAAGCTCATACCATGTATGCTTATTTCTAGATGTGATTGCTGAATATGTTAACACTTTCTTTACCCATAAAAACATGTATGATTTACTTATACAATTGCAGAAAGAGAAAGCATCAGGATACCACATTACTGATTAAAAAATAATAATTTAGATTTTTTTTTTTAAATATGGAGGATAGGTAGGCAATCTTAAAGGGAGTTCATTTAGAGACGATTCTCAGTCACTTCTTTCTTTACTTTTGGAGCCTACTGTCAACTCCTTAAAATGAGATGTGGTTCTGGTTCTGATATTGTGCTACATAGCTTTGCAAAATGGTATTACTGGGGGACACCGATTAAGGAGCATATGGGATGTCTCTGTAGTATTTCTTAAAAATGCACATGAATGTACAATTTTCTCAAAATATAAAGATTGATTTAAAAACTCAGATTGTATAGTCACAGTATACACACAGAATTGTGTAGGCTTTTAACAGAATTGTATTTATATATGCATATATGTATATATATTTAATTTAATTGTATACGCACATAATTGGGCACGCTGTTTAATTGATCACTTCTAATCACCTGCCTCTCCCCCTCACTTCCCAACCTCCCAAAAAATGCTACAAAGAACAAACACAACTGTTGACAACAGCTTTCCCTTTCCTTAAGATTGGGGGACTCAGGGGTGTAATTCTTTTTTCAAAGTTCTGAATTTATCTTCAAGGAAGATAAAAGAAACAAAAGTCTACATTTTAGGAGAAATTTATTATTTAAATCATGGCCAACCAAGGGCCTTCTTACATGCTTCACATTGTTATAGCTGTTACCCTACAGATTTTAATAATTGAGTGAAGATTAGTAAAAACATTTGCATGGAGGAAACATGGTGGTTACAACCATGTTCCGAGTCAAGTATCAAACCCATTCCAAATCAGGCTGTGGTGGTCATTTCAGTGACTCTTGGCAATATGCAGATTGTATGCTTTTCCGCTGCTGAACTCTCTGACCATCGTCAATCACTGTGGCCAGACTGGTGAGCAATCAGCATTGATCACTCTGATAGACCAAATGAACGTGTGGCTTTGCTCCTGCTCACCATTTCACAAATATAGCAAAGCCTGGATTCATAGGATGCTGCCAAGATTTTTTTTTTTAAACACTCAAGCTGGTCTACCCGGGGTTACTTGATAAAACATTTGGACTGAATGAAATAGGCCCTTCTGTCAGATAACAGGTTTGATTGATTTTTTTTTTCCCACTGTATTAACCAGTTGTTTGGATTTTCTATATACCTTCAAAAGACTCACAGAATGATAGATTCATAGAATCTTGGCACCAAAATATCCTTAGAAATCATAGATAGTCTAGGGTTCCCCCACAAGTTTCATAGGTGTTAAATGAAAAAAAGAATGAACAAAAACAAGGGGAAGTGTATTTTTATGAAATGTGTTTGGGTAACAACTGAGCAAAAGAGGTTGGATTGTTTGATTGGTTCCTTGTTTGTTACAGTTCTCAAAGGCGTTCAAATGCTAATATCCATTATGACTAAAAGAAGAGGGTATTATCTTTAGGTTCTTCCAAGCTTACATTCAACACAGAATCCTAATAGAAAAATTCAAACACTATGATGTAGTAGAAACTACTTCATAGCATGGAAACAGATATTCAAAGAAGTGATGTGTTTTCTTTAAAATGTCCTCTTTTATATGGAGTTAAAACTAGAATCCAGGCCTTTAAATTTCCACTATAGTCCTTTTAACTGAGTGAAATGCATTTATTTTGACTTTTATTATAAAAAATTCCAAACGTATTTAAAAGTAATGAAAGTAGATAATCTCTATATTCCCATTACTCAGATTCAACAATTCTCCAGAATTTTTTTTTTCTTGAGTTGGAGTCTCACTCTGTAGCCCAGGCTGGAGTGCAGTGGCACACTCACGGCCACCCCAGCACCAACCTGGGTGCCAGTGATCCTTTAGCCTCAGCCTTCCAAGTAGCTGGGACTACAGGCGCGTGCTACCACGCCTGGCTAATTTTTTAAATTTATTGTAGAGAGGAGGTCTTGTCAAGTTGCCCAGGCTGGTCTCGAGCCCGCAGGCTTAGGCAATCCACTTGCTTTGGCCTCCGAAAGTGCTGGGATTACAGGTTAAGCCACCGAGCCTGGCCTAGAATTTGTTTTACTATCCCTTTTCTTTTCTATTATGTATAATATAGAATATATAATATTTATAAAAGAATATGCAATATTGTATATCATAGAATATATAAAATATTCTCCTTGGACAATATATGACACTTTAAAAAAAAAATCAATATTTTTTATTATGATGTTGTGGGGTACAGTTAAGGGTTAGGTATACAAATACGTTTCATTCAGACACCCTATTGATAAG
>NW_007017739.1:797639-808911 GCF_000164805.1 Carlito syrichta
CATCCAGGTTGCTGCGAAATTCATGATTTTGTTCTTTTTTATGGCTGCGTAGTATTCCATCGTGTATATGTGCCACATTTTAAAAATCCAGTCCTCTTTTGATGGGCAGCATGGTTGTTTCCAGGTTCTTGCTATTGTGAACAACTCTGCGATAAACATACGTGTGCAGGTATCTTTTTTATAGAGTGATTTGAGTTCTTCCGGATATATTCCCAGTAGGGGGATTGCAGGGTCATATGGGAGGTTGATATTTAAAGCTTTTAGGAATTGTCACACTGCTTTCCACAGAGGTTGCACGAGTTTACATTCCCACCAACAGTGTAGAAGTGTTCCCTTTTCACCACACCCTCTCCAGCAGCTGTTATTTTTTGAGGTGTTGATAATTGCCTTTCTGACTGGAGTTAGGTGGTATCTCAGTGTGGTTTTGATTTGCATCTCCCTGATGATTAGTGAGGTTGAACATTTCTTCATGTGTTTGTTGGCTGCTCGGATGTCCTCTTTTGTGAAGTGTCTGTTCATATCTTTTGCCCATTTTGACACTTATTTTTAATAAGGATCAAATGAAAGCATTTTGTCTTTAGTATTATGAAGTACTAATTATTTCATTACAGGTCTTAAAATAGTCATCATCCAATTTTATAATTTCTTTACCATGAGTTAGTTGGAAGTCTTCTGCATAAAACAAGTTTCCCATATTAACTGGGACTATCTAGTTACCTAGAAATACAACTCATATAGGAACGACAAGATGAATGCTCACTTGTCTTTTATTTCTTTTGGCTGCTGATTTTCAGGATAAGGAATTAATACTAATGGCACCCACTAATGGTGGTGGTGGTGACTGCCTTTGGTTTTCTTTCTCCGTCTCTCACTCTGTCTCTCTCTGCCCCTCCCCCCATCCAACTTCTCTTTCTTTTGTTTGAGGGTCATTGGAATCAATGTTTTTAAATGAATTCCATTCATTTTTTTAAAATGCTCACAGTGTCCCCCTTATTGCCTATAGAGTTCATTCATGTTGATTTTGTGTCCTTTTGACATGATCCATTAGTTTGATACTTCTTGACTTTCAGGCATAACAAGATATCTTTTATCTCCTGCCACAGACTGGAACCAGCCAACTTTTTAAGAAGACTTAATTCCTCTTTTGTGGGGAATGGTATTTAGAGAACACAATGTGGATGCTAAGTGTGTTCATTACTTTTGGGTAACTATTAATTTTAGGCCTGTTCAGTGTAATGATCTAAGAAATGCTGCCTTTTCAAGAAAAATTTCTTATTTCCTTAATTTTTTCTTTTTCAAATTATTTTATTTTATTTTAAAGATGTAGGGTACAATTCAGGAGTAAGTATATAAGTGGTCATCATACAGGTCAAGTTTGGACCTCCCTTTGACTATTTCCTTAATTAAGCAATAGTCAGATTACTGACCTTCTCCAAGTATTTATATTATATTTTAGGCACAAGCCTACCAACATAGAGAATAAATTGGTGGCATTAATGAGAGAATGGTTCACCTGTGTTTGTGAGCATGAAATATATTAATTTCTCCTAAAGTCCCATCTATATTAACATTTCAACTATAGCAGTTGAGAACCAAACTTAATTATTTCTACTTTAATGTGTTGTGTATATAATAGTATAGTTCTGACTTCTTTATTCACATTTGAAATCAGATTTGTCATCTGCAGGAATAAAAAAAATTACTTAAATAGACCTATGTCACTTTTAAACAGGTCCCAAGAATCAAGTTGGAAGTGTTTAAGCATAGCAGTGGTTTTGTTTGTGTTAAATTTAAATAGTTATGAATTCTATTACAAGAACTATAAAAGATTAATGTTTGCAATGATCATCCATGTCACTGATTGATCATAAAACTTAGAACAAACTTACCACTCAAAATAGTGAACTGAGGACATACATATATTTCCCCTTGTTTTCAAATTCCTACTGAAATAACTAAACTACTGCTTTTCAAAATAATGTTAGCATAATTATACTATGAGAGAAGATATGGATCTAAACAATGTCTAAAAATTCTGTAATATAGAAAGTAAGTGGAGCTATAGCTTGTTGGAGAAATTAGAGTATGAAAAACCATGCCACAAAACCCTAGAGGAAAGAGAATTCCTCCTACAGGAGTTCTGGAAAACCTCCAAGACATGATTAGTATAAAGATTGTGACATGGAGTGGGAACCCTTATGAATATGTTTTTCACATTAGCTTTCACTCACCTTCCATGGGGTTATCTAATGCTCATAAACCTAAAGTTCTGGTGTACTCACTTCCCTAAACCCCAAATGGACATAGTATCTCATTCCCACAAACTTTAAACATTCTTCACAGTTAAGATATAAAGAAGATAGGGAATTAAAAGGCTAATGATAATTATTTGTTATCCAGATTTCCCATCTGGACCCAACTCTTGCACTGGAATGATATCAGATGATACATAGTAGGACAGCTTAAGTGGCCATATAAAATCTGCATATTTAGATTTGAGAATTAGTTGAACTTTGTGAAGCTCTGCTCACTGCCATAGTGCCTTGCTTTAAGTAAACTGTAGCATTTGATTAATCCAAATATAAAAGCCTATATGATTCATTTCTTAGGATGTAGGGGAATTACAACTGAAGAGTTGTGGGAAGTGTCTACAAACCACAGCTTTCCCAGGGATGCCCCGACATGCCCTTGGAAAATGCTTCCCAAAACCTCAACATGCACTGAATATATTTGGGCTAATCAGGTCCTTTCCCTTCATATCTATTGCCATTTCTGCACATCCTCCTCCCCCCAAAAAGTGAGCCTATAATACCTGTTCTAGCTGAATACCCTTCCACTTGAAATAAATCTGGAAAATCTGGATAAAATATGCTTTAAAAATCTATAACTAATCTTACAAAAGAAGAAAGGAAATCTTTGGTACTAAAAAGAAAAAAAAAGGCTGAAAACCAGATAGTTAATCACATGAGCTGGCAGCGTGGATAGTGTAGTGAGGACAGGGGCATGTATTTAAAATTTGGAACCTCAGAGATCTGGGTTTCAGTGACTACGTAGAGACAGAAAATCGTATTGTGTATCCTATGAGCTTTGGAGATAAAATAACCCCCACATAATTTGAAATTCTCAGAGAGCTCATGCTTGAGAAAAGGTAGGCTAGGAAGAAATGTTACTGCCCTACTTAAGGAGATAACAGTGGAATTTATCTCTACCTGGGGTTTGGGTAGGAAAAAAAGTTGTACTGAAAGGCCAAATCCCAGAATTAGTATGCCACAAAATCCTTCTAGACAGACATGCACAATCCAGGCAACAAATGCTCTACTGTAGATAAACTCATAATACAAATTTACAAAATACAACATGAAAAAAAGATCTCTAAGGAGAATCAGCAAAACTCATCAAACAGAATATTAAGACCCTCTAGAACTTTAAATAAAACTGGATAGATTCCAATCAGTTCTGATACAGACTATGATATAAGTACATATAAAATGATTAGAACTATGTGAGAAACAATAAAAAGCATAGAAAAAAATAACTTGCTATGAAAAGTGAGTGGGCAGATGGAAAGGAAATCAAATAAAACATTTAAAAAATTGAAAAAGTTTGGACACTAAAATCTAAAATCTCAGATAATGGCTAAGGAGCAGATCAGAAATAGATGAAGACAGAATTAGTGAACTGGAAGATCTATCTGAAGGGATTATCCAGAGTATAGTACAGAAAGACAAAAATATAGAAAATGTGAAAAGGTGGTTAAGAGAAGTGAAATTTAGAGGGAGAAATCCTAATATACATTTAATTGGAATCCAAGGAGAAGAGAAAGAAAGATAATGGACAGAGGATATATTTGAAATCATAAATAAATAATGGAAGTTAAATTCATAGGACCTAATAAATCCCAAGCAGGATAAACAACAATAAATCTATATCTAAATCCATCATAGTGAAAATTTCAGATTAGCAAAGACCAAGAAAAGATCTTAAAGGTATATAATTTACCTTCAGAGGAAAAAGAGATTGACAATTGACTACTGATCATCAACAATGGATGTGAGAAGCTCACAGAATGTAATTAGCAATACATTAAGAGAAAATAACTCTAAACATACACTTTAGCAAATAGCAGGGAAAATATCTTTTAAGAACAAAGGGGAAAACAAAAACAGAGTTTGTCAACATCAGGGCATTACTAAAGGAAAGTCCAAAGGATACACTTTGTGCATTATGAAAAGTATTACGAGCTGAAGATAAAAATGTGATAAGGAATGAAAGGTATAGAGAGTAAAAAGTATATGAGTGAATCTAAAGAAACACTGACTTGAAAAGTAATGCCTTGGGTTAAATGAATAGAAAGAACATATGGAAACAGCAGTATGTAGGTGATAAGTGAAGTTAAAATGTCTTAAGATCGTGTATGAGTCAGAAGTAGGGAAATATATTAATTTTGGAATTTGATTAGTTAATTTACCTTGTAATTAACAATAAGAAGAAACAGGACAGTTAACTTTCAAACTGGTAGTAGAAAAAAAAAACTTGGAATAAATACCAACTAATCCAAAAGAAGTTGAGGGAGGAAAAAAATGTATAGAGATATAAATACAGAATGTAAAATAAGAAAATTCTAAAGTAAGAAAATATATAAGGAATACAACTATATGTTGCTTATAATAGACATATTAAAATATACAAAAACATTGAAAGTTAAAAAAATGAAAAAAGTAAATGAAGACAACATTATGGGAGAAAAAAACCTATGACAGCTATACTATTATTGAACAAAATAGACTTTAAGTCAAAAGTATACTAGAGATAGAGTGTCAGTTTGTAAGAAAAATTTTCAAAAAGTTAAAATGTGCATGTACTTCATAACACAGTGTCAAATGCATAGGATAAAAACTGATAGAATTACAAGGAGAAACAAGCAAATCAACAATCATTGATGACGGTTTTAACTCATTTATATTCTTGATAGATGAAACGGATAGAAAAGCGGTAAGAATATGGAAGGTTTGAAAAACACAAAAGTAAAATTGACCTAATGAACATATTGTTTACCACATAAAACAGCTAGTATAGGATAATTTAAAAATTGTCTGAACTGAGTGAAATTGATATCTAGTATATATTTCATTGTCTCTTTAGCATTTATAATATAATTGTATGCCTTTATTTTCTTTGATAACTGGGCATTTTTGCTATTTGCTGTATTTTAGTATGTAAATACTAATGTCTTCCAAGGAATGCTGAATACTTTATTTGAATTTAAACAAACACAGTACCACTAAGACCAATTTTGGCTTTCACAGTTTCTCAAAATCTGTAATAGGGAGGGTGAAACAATTAGACAAGTGATTATACCAGCTGATACAAAATTTTAAAAACAAACCAGAGGTTTTGGAGGTATGCCTACTGCTTTTTAAAAGAAATGATAATTGGTGACAAAAATCAGCTGTATGACAATTGCAAATGACCTGGACAATGGTTAGATGTTGATGAAGTTCCCAATCATGCCCCTAAACCATAACTGCTACCAAAATGATTCTAGTAACTGAATGTTGGACTGGGAAAGTCATAATTTATTATTCTTTCTAAAGCTTGAGTTACACAATAGCTTGACAACACCACATTATCAAGCACTTGAAATCAGACATCAGAAATGGATTTAAAAGCAACCCACATTGGTTACTTGACATATTTCCAAACTTTTGCATGCCAATATCCCATCACGCTAATCATAAATTGCCATGGCAAAAGTAATAAAATTGGGCTGTGACTTGTGTCTAACATTCTCACCACACTTGCATCCAATGTGCTACTACTTTTATAAGGATTTGGAGACTTTTCCAATAAACAAAGCATACCAATGGAGAAACAGTAGCTGGAGGGTTTGAATAATTTATATAACTAAAAGTGTCAAATTTTATAAAAAATGAAATAGATCATGTAATATTCCATTCTGAGGAAAACTATCAATGCTAATTGTATATATTCTAAACAAACAAAACGTGCTTTTCAAAATAATGTAGAATTTTCAATTTGACCTCCACAAACAGCAATTGTATATGGTACAACTTAAATATACAGAACATTACACCAACCAACTACAGAAATGAATGCACAGTCTTTTCCAGCACATGTGAAACATTTACAAAAAATGAGACATATATAATAAAGCAAATATCAGAAAATTTCAAAGGATTTAAATAACGATGTTCTTTGAGTACATGCAGTTAAACTAAAAATCAATAACATAAAGATAACTAGGGAAACATCTATGAATTAGGAATATAGGAAGCATTTCTAAAGAAGAAAATCCAAAGGTCGAAAAAGAATATCACAACAGAAATTATCAAATAATAGAATTGAAAGACCATGAAAATGCTGAACTACATTTAAACACTTAAATGATGCAGGTAAAATTGTATGTAGAAGAAATTATATCACTTTAAGTATTTAGGAAGAAAGAAAGACTGAATATATTAGTGCAATAAGTATTCATCTTAAGAAATAGAAAAGGAAGAATAAAATATGCCTATAATGCTTAGATTTTTAAGTCTAACTACCATTGTATAGGAGTACAAGAAAAAAAAGAAACGTGTTAAATAATATGGACATGCAATTGGCAAAATTCACACTGCAGAAAACTCTACATGAAAAGTGACCTATTTTCTCTTCACAAATAAATTGCTGGGGGTGAGAGGTGGGGGATGAGAGAGAGAGAGAGTAGGGGGAGAGGAAGAGGGAGAGGGAGGGAAGGAGGGGGGAGAGAACAGAGAGAACATATAGAATACAAGGTACTTAGAGTCTGGTTCATATAAAAATTGAAATTCAAATAAATGAATAAAAAATGACCTTTATAAGATAACTGGGGAAATTCGAACTCTGACTGAATATTTAATTGTATTGAGAAAATATTGTTAAATATTTATTTGTGATCATGGTATTACTGTTAACTTTTTCATATATATTTATTTTCTTTCTCTGCCTTTTTTTTTTTTTCTTTTTAGGAGATGGGAGGTGGTGTCATCTCACTGTGTTAGCTGGCCTCAAGTTCCTGGGCTCAAGTCATTCTCCTCCCTCAGCCTCCCAAGCAGCTGGGACTATAGGCATGTGTCACTCTGCCTGGATTTTTATTATACTTTTAAATAAAAAGAAATTAAAGTGAAGGAAAGCATATATACTATGCTACCATTTATCTAAAAATATGTACATACAAGTAGAAATGCATATATATGTACATATATCCAGGGATGCCAAAATCTCTACACATTTTAACAGATGTTCGCCATAATCAGAAGTGTCTGGATGCTGATGGTAGCCACTTTGAGCACCTCTTGTAATTGCAGAAGTCAAATGTGACTTGTATTCATTTTATTGAGTATTATAATTTTATTACAGTTTTTTCCTTTCTTAAAACATGTATACATTTTTTGGCACCTTCTGTATACATATGGTAAATTTTCTTACATACTATACCACATCTCCCTTCTTAGATAAATGCTTTCTTCCACATTAATTTTTTTCACTTAGAACTTTATATATATATATATAAAATACATCTGTAATGAAAAACAAACAATTAAGTAAAGAAAAAAACAATAATGATTACCTATAAGGAAAGAGCAGGAATAGACCAGACAGTAAAAGAAGTTATAATGTTAGCCATAAATATTACCCTGTCTTGCGTATTTGACTTTGGAACTTGGTCAAAGAAATAAAATTCCTAAATATCAAATGTAAAATAAAACAAGTGACCCTAACTATGTAACTAGTTGAAAGCATTGTTTTTCAGAGAAAAACGATTCAAGATGTCTTTAAGACACAAGTTGACAATACAGCTTAATCAAATATACTCTAAAAGTTTTAAATTGTTTTCAGTAATCATATTGATATTGGTAATGTTGGCATTGTGATACTGAGACTTTTATACTAATATTGTGGGATAAAGAAAATAAGCAATCATATTGGTACAGTGATTTTTGGCATAGGAGAAAGGACATGCAGATGTAAGGTTGATGAAGGTAAGTAAAAACCTATTGCATGAATTTTTTTTTTTTTTTTGAGTTGTAGTCTTATTGTCACCCAGACTGGAGTGCGGTGGCATGCTCACGACCAATGCAGCCTCAACCTGCCGGGCTCAGGTGAACCTTCTGTCTCAGCCTTCCAAGTAGCTGGAACTACATGCACATGCCACCATGCTCGGCTACTTTTTTTGATTTATTGTAGAGATGAGGTCTTGCCGAGTTGCCCAGGCTGGTCTCGAACCTGTGGGCTCAGGCAATCCTCTCACCTCGGTCTCCCAAAGTGCTGGGATTTAGGCGTGAGCCACTGTGCCTGGCCTATAGCCTGAATTTGAGTTGGAGATATCAGTATGAACTCATGATATAAACAAAACATTTCCAAACTTTACCTATTAAAAACTCCTATAAACCATGACTGACCTACTACCAATGAGCAGGTCTAACATCCAGATTGTGGTTGTGATCTCTAAATATTATTTTCACCTAATAGGAACCACTGCTCATTGGAAAAATAATTGGCTCCCAATCTGAAACAGACATTGTACAAGATGAGCATAGAGCATGCTGGAAAACAAGGAGGGTGGCAGTGATGACAAGGGTTCAGTCAAAAGGACACAGGAGCCAATGTAGGGAGTTCCCACTGGCCACACATGGGTCAAGAGTGTCAACAGTAACAATAACTTGAGTGCATCAAAACACTTCGCTATATATAAAGCCATGAGTTCATAATAACATTTTTGATGACTGATGTAATTTAAATAATTGTTCCCTCCAAATCTCATGTTGAAATGTTATCTCAGTGCTGGAGCTGGGCCTACTGGGAGGTGTTTGGGTCATGGGGGTGGGTCCCTCACACATGGCTTGGTGCCCTCTCCACAGTAACGAGTGAGTTCTCGTTCCACCAGTTAGCTAGTTAATATGAGATTTGATTGTTAAAAAGTGCCTGGCATCTCTCTCCTCTCTCTTGCTCCCTCTCGTCATGTGACATGCCTGCTCCCCCTTCACCTTCTTCTATGACTGAAAACTTCCTGAGGTCCTGACCAGAAATAGATGCTGGTGCCATGCTTCTGTGCAGCCTGCAGAGCTGTGACCCAAATAAACGTCTTTTCTTTGTAAACCCAGTCTCAGGTATTTCTTCCTAGATGAGATGAGATGAGATCGAGTGTGTTCAGAGTGGTACAGGTTATTTCTTCACAGCAATGCAAACAAACTAATACAATGACATTGGTCTTCATTAGAATATTCTAGAGAACCAACTCGTTATTTTGGAAACTGGTAAATAAAGGGTAAAAATTAAGTATGTGTCCTGCACTTCTTATATAAATTTTACTGTAACCAGATATTTGTTGATAAGTTACTTTGTTTTAAGAAGTGTTCAACTAAGAAAAAGAAGGCACATGATAGACTATTGCCATTTTGCAATCACCAATGAATTAGCAAAGTAATGATCATCAACGGCATCACAACAAAAAAAATGAGATATCATGTGTCTCTTGATAGAAGAGATCTCATTCTCTATAAAGTATTTTTGGGAAAAAAAATCAAACCAGTATCCAATTGAGCCTGTAGATCTTAACTATCAATTTACATAAAAATAAAGGAAGAGAGCATATTAAACAATAACAGGGGCATACAAAGAACAAAATCTAAATCTTGAGGAAAATTTAAAGAACAAATACCTTGGTTTCTTCAACCAACAAGCAAAACAAAACAAAAACAAGGAAATAAGAGAGATGGGAAGTCTTTAGTTTGAAAGAGTCTAAGAGACCTAGCAATGAATGAAATATATGGATTTGGATCTTGACTCAAGGAAATAACTTAAAAGAGAGAGAGAGAGAGAGAAGGATGGAGGGAGAGATCATTAGGAAAATGAACATTTACTGGATATTTTAGGATATTAAAAAATTATTGTTAATTTTTAGAAATAAAAATGTTGCTGTGGTTACATTTTTTAAAGTCAGCCTTTACAGACATATTCAGATGGTTGCAAATGGAAACGTATGCATAGATTTTTCTTTAAGTAATCTGTGGGGAATGGGAGTAGGAGAGATATGAAGGAAATAAGATATTATAAATGGATAGTTTGTAAACCTAGACGATGGGTACATTAAGGTTCATGATACTATTTTCTGTACTTTTATATATATATTTAAATTTTTCAAAAATAAAGCATAAAAATAATCACCTTTCCATATTATTTAGAGATATATACTCAAATGTTTATGAAGAAAATGGCATGCTGGCTGGGATTTTGCCCAGATCTCAGGGCAAGGGGGAACGGGGTAGAGATACAGATGAACCATATGTCAATAACCATTGACCATATGTCAATGACCTATATGTCAATAACCATTGACCATATGTCAATAACCATTGAAGGGAAATAATAGGTACCTTGGAGTTCATTTTTCTATTCTTTCCACTTTTTCATATGGTCAAAACTTTTCATAATAAAAAATTTTTAAAAGAGAAAAATAGAAAGAAAACAATAAAAGAGAGTGGAAACAAAGATACTTGAAAAGAAATATACAGTAAAATAATTCAGCAAAACTCCAATATCTAACTTTTGAAGAGATGAATAAAATGAAGAAACTACTGGCAAGGCAGATAAAGAAAAAAATAGATAATATAAAAAAGCAATATTAGTAATGAAAATGGAAATTATGTATAATGTTGCCAATGTGAAGAAGAGTAATAAGATACATGAACAACTTTGTATCAATAAAGTTGAAAATTTAGATAAACATTGAAAAATTACTGGAAAAACATGACTTAGCAAAAATGACCCAAAAAGAAAAAGAAAATCTAAATATTCTCATGAACATTTAAAAAACAAATCAGAAATCAAAAATCTTTCTACAAAGAAAACTAAGGACTTCAATGACTTTGCCAATGAATTTTACTAAATAACCAGGTAACAAATAATTTCAATATTAGACAAACTATTCTGAAGAAAAAAGGGTACAATCCCTAAGTGATTTTATGAGACTGGCAAAAACTTGACATAGACACTGACAAAGACATTATGAGAGAAAAATTATAGAAAACACTGTTTAAAAAATAAATGTGAGCCGGGCTCAGTGGCTCATCCTGTAATCCCGTGCCTTTGGGAAGCTGAGGTGAGTGGATTGCCTGAGCCCACGGGTTCGGCAGCAAGACCTCATCTCTACAATAAAAAAAATCAAAATGAGCCGGGCGTGGTAGCGCGCGCCTGTAGTTCCAGTTACTTCGAAGGCTGAGGCAGAAGGATT
>NW_007017739.1:809001-836650 GCF_000164805.1 Carlito syrichta
CGTGGGAAAAAAAAAAAAAAAAAAAACTAACAATATACATAGCAACTATTTTCATAGCATTTACATTATATTAGTTATTATAAGTAATCTAGAGATGATTTAAAGTACATGGGGAGGAGTGTAGGTTATATGCAAATATGATGCATTTTACATAAGGGATGTGAGCATCTGCAGATTTTGGTATCTGCAAGGGTCCTTGTAGGTACCACAAGATGACTATACTGTAAATCATCACATTAACAGATTAAAGAGATAAATGATATAATCTGAATAATTTGATACAAATTAAATCTATTCAGTGTAAAACTTTTAGCAAATTAGAAATAAAATTAAATACTCTTTGTCTGATACAATATATTTACCTATGTCAAACATCTTATTAATGGTGAAATACTGAAAGCCTTCTATTTGAAAAACTGGGAATAAGAAAGGATGCCCACTCTGACTGCTCCTATTTAACATTAGACTGGAGGTCACAGCCAGTGCAAGAAGAGAAATAAAAGGTACAATAATTGGAGAGGCTGAAACAAGACTGTTCATGAGGGGAAAAAATTAAAAGAACTCTGAATAGAAATTAGAATTAATAGTAGAGTTTGGCAATGTTATATTCAATCAATGTACAACAAACAATTACATCTCTACATAGATGGGCTAAAAGCTATCAAATTAAAATTTTCAAAAATGCTATGTAAAATAGTATAGAATATGATTCATCTAGCAATAAATCTAAACATTTATTGGAATAATTTTAAATACCTAAATAAGTTGAAAAGTGTGCCATATTCATAGATGAACAAAGGTTAATGGTAAAAAAACAAAAACAAAACTATTATCTCCCAATGAGTCTATAGATTTCAGGCAATCTCAAGGAAAATCCCAAATAAGATTGGGAGAAGATAGAGCTTATTTTACCGGAATTTTTATAAAGACATATCAGTAAGAAGATGTGATGTTAAGAAATAGAAGATGGCTGGGCTCAGTGGCTCAGCCTGTAATCCTAGCGCTTTGGGAGGCCGAGGTGAGTGAATTGCCTGAGCCCGTGGGTTCAAGACCCACCCAGGCAACTTGGTGAGACCTCATCTGTACAATTAAAAAAAAAATAGCCGGATGTGGTAGCACACTCCTGTAGTTCCAGCTTCTTAGAAGGCTGAGGCGGAAGGATCCCTCGAGTTCAGCAGGTCGAGGCTGTGGTGGCTGGGAGTGTGCCACTGCACTCCAGTTTGAGCGACGAAGTGAGACTCCAACTCAAAAAAAAAAAAAAAAAAAGAAAAGAAATAGAAGATAAACTGACTAATGGAATAGAATGGAGTCTAGAAGCAGAATTTGGAATGTAAAGCTCTACATATATAACAGAGGTGACACTGCAGAATTGGTGCAGAAAGAAGACTTTTCAATAAATGGTGCTGGAACACTGGCTACCCATGCAGCTGAAGATAAAATTGGGCCTTGTACTCAGATCATAAACAAATTTTAATAGCAAAAGGATAACAACAAGAAATAAACAAATGAAAATCTTATTATTGAAAACAAAAGCACATTTCTAAGTATTTCTTGGCTCAGAAACTATAATGAAAATTGGAAAATATTTGAAACGAAATGATAAAATATTCTATACCAATATCTGCAGAATTTGTGTAACAAAATCCTGCAGAATGCAGAACTGCTTAGAGAAAAACTCATAATCTTAAAAATTGTATATTAGAAAAGAGCAAGGCTGAAAATCGACAAGCTAACCATCTATCTCAAGAAGTTTGCATAGGAAGTTGCAGAGAAACAGACTTGAAGTGATCAGAAAAGCTGTAGGATTTTCCTGATATTTTATCCAGGGACACAGAAGATTAAGCCCACAATAGATGTATTCCTTTCCTAGTGCTCCCATGACAACCACAAATGTAGCCACTTAAAACAACAGAAATGTAGTCTCCCACAGTTCTAGCAACCAGAAATCTGAAATCAAGGCACTAGCAGTGTCAGTAGTGTCTGGAGGCTTTGAAGGAGAATCCATTCCATGTCTCTCCCTGGCTTCTGTTGGCTCAGGCAAGTCCTTGGTTTTCCTTGGCTTACAGATGCATCAACTCATTCTTCACATGACTTTTCTTCTGTCTGTGTGTCTCAAATCTCCCTCAACTTTCTCTTATAAGGACAGTAGTCTTTGAATTTAGAGCCCAAGGGTTCACCCCAAATCTAAGATGGTCTCACCTCAAAATCCTTAGTTTAATTGCAACTGAAAAGTATCTATTTTTAAATAAGATCACATTCATTGGTACTTGGGGTTATGACTTACACATATCTTTTGGGGACCATGATTCAATCCACTACAGTGAATTTGAAGTGTCAATTCATATAAAGAATAAAACTGCTTTCTTCTATGTTATACCCCACCAAGACTAGTTTATTCAAGAAACCATTTATAAGAGCTATAAGTATTGCAAGGCTAGAAACACACTGTCATTTGTTGCAGGTGATATGGTCATCTACAATAGAAAACCCAACAGAACAACAGATAAACTATTAGAACTAATAAAAACGCTCAGCACTTTGCCAGAAATAAGATCAACTTACAAAAACCAATAGCATTTCTCTACCAACAATAACCGACTAGAAAATTAAACAGAAAACAAGATGCCATTCATAACACCATCGAAAACTAAAAAAATATCAATGAACTTACCACAAAGGGCACAAAATCGTAATAAAGAAAATTTTACAAATTTATGAAAAGATACAAAGTACATCGGATTAAGAAAGCTGTATATCCTATTCATTAATTTAACAATTTAATATTATAAAGGTATTAACTGTTCCCAAAGTAGTCTGTAAGTTTCCTCTATTTTCAATCAAAATCACAAGAATTTTTTAAGAATACTGAAAAAATTATTCTTAAACTTATATAAAAACAAATTGAATAAAAAATGTGAGGTTCATTCTATGCTTATCAACATACAACACAAAAACATACACAGTATAGGATTGGAACAGATGTGGTGTGTTGCCAAAATAGACAAACAGAACAATGAAACAGTTGTACTATTTACTAAATGGTTTAGGGAAACTGACTCACCAGATGGAGAAAAATCTAGTGGGTTCCTACATCACACCATATTCAAAAGTGACTTCCAGGAGAATTAAACAGTACAGAGCAAAAGGTAAAAGTATCAACTAACAGGAGAAACAGAATGGCAAAAACTCTGTGAGGTTGGAAAGGATTAGGGAAAATAAATCATAAATCAAAGGTATTGATGGATCTGACAACATCAGAATTATGGATTTTGAATAAATGAAAGCTAGCTGCAATGACTAAAACCAGCACAGGTTGAATATAAAGAATACATCACCAACAATGCAATGTGAAAATGACAGGGAAAAAAAAATGGACAAATTATACGAATAGATTATTCAAGGAGGAGAAAATATAAATATTTGTAAGTATATGAAGATAATAATCTTACTAGACATAGATGAGATGTATTTTTAAAACAACAGCGAGACTCCTTTACCAGATTGGCAAACAATAGAAAGTAGAATAATATCAGCCTTTTGCAATATTATGAGCCCTCACAAATGGCTGGTGGGAGCACAAATGTAGGAGTTCTACTGAAGAGCTATATGGAAGCCCTTATCGGCACTGAATGTCCTTATAATCTATAGGACTCTGCAGCTCTATTCCTTGTCAATACCCTAGAGAAGTCTTTGCACAGGTCTCTAAGGAAACATGCAAGAGAATGTCTGTTGTAGGTTGCTTGTACCAGCAAGAGACAGTGCTCAGGATGCTTTCAGTGAAAGTAATGGAGCTCATTATCTCTCCTTTCCCACACATAAATATCTTCTCCCTCTGTGTCCCTCTTTCTGTCAATAACATCACCATCATCCCTGTTATCCAAGCTCGAGACTGCTCACTTGACTACTAATCATCTTTATTTATTTCTGCTTCCACGTGCCTCTTTGAGGACACACATCTCATGGGCTGGGTGATGGCCTCTAATGTCCTGACAAAGGGTTCCCAAAACTGCTTAATTGCTAAGTCAGTGGATAATTTTCAGTCTTTGACTTGTTTAACTGCTCAGCTATATCAAAAGAATCAACAATTGCCTTCTTGAAGCGTTATCTTTCCTTGAACTTCACGATTTCTTCTTTTCATGTTTTCATCCTGCTTCTCTGGCCTTATCCCTTGCTCCCCTTGACTGCCCATTCCTTAACCCTCACACTTCTATGATTCTGTCTAGGCCCTCTTCCTTATTGGTCCTATTCATAATTTCTGGGTGATACCATCTACTCTCATGGTATCAATTACCTTTTATAAGCTGATGACTTTGCTACTTACCTGAGCCTAGATATCTTGACTGATACCCAAATTTGTGTCTCTTTACTGGTACTCAAATTTATTTAAACAGAATTCACCATTTTTCTCCACAATGCCTACCCTCCCCCACTGGTTTCTAACTCACTGAACTATGCATTCAGTTGCCTATGCCTGAGGGTCACCTGTAGCACCTTCCTTTTCACCTCTATATCCTATCCATCTTGAGTCCCTGCAGATTAAATCTCTTAAACGTCTCTCAAATCAGGTGTTTTCTCTCCATTTCCACTGGCCTAGGCCAAGCCATTATTTTCTCTTTTCCAACCATTACTTTCTAGTCTCCTCTCCACAGGACAGCAGATGGGAGTCTTTCTAAAACACACCTCTCACTATGACTATGTCATTGCTTCCACATATTTATTAAAATAGATTTTAAAAAGTGGGCTTCTCCACACTTTCTTAGTTCTTAGAGGGGAGTATGAACTTTAAAGTTCTCTTGGAACTTTAAAGTCTGGTGACACATGGAATACCCCAGTTTTCTGCTCTGAGCCCTCATCAGACTCTCATTGCATGTTCCTTATCTCTCCATTAGCAGTTGCATGTCAGCAGAGGAGATTCATGGGTTAGATGTCAGCCACCCAATCCCTTGGAAAGTCTCTTCCTCTTGTCAGTGTGGATGTCCTTTGAGAGCAAAGTCAAATTATAGTGTAACCTCCCTTCCCCACAAAAAAATAAATAAATAAAGTCAATTTAAAGCCAGGACCAGCTGTGTAATTTGCAAGGCCTAGTACAAAATGAAAACGTGTTCAAAAAAGATTTGAATGTCAAGGCAGTGACAGCGAGCATTAAAACAGAAGTGGGGCCCTTCTGAGCACAGGGTCCCATGCCACTACAAAGCTTGCCTGCCCACAAAGCTAGTCCAGTCTGCAGTTGAAAACCAGACGTTACATTTCACAAGCAAACACTAACAACATTTGGATAGCAAATTGCTTTGGATTCTCTCCACTACAGCTTCCCTCCATTAGTACAGATCATCAAAAATGATGGCAGCTGATTGAGAACTATATAAATGGTTTACACCATGAATAATCAATTCCAGATTAAAATATCATTAAAAAAAAAACACTGTAACGACCCACTGGTGAATACACTTCTACCGGTATAATGAGGTTCACTTTCAGGGCAGAGAGAGACAAGTTCTCTTTTTGGAGACAGAATTCTTATTTTGTGGATTCTCGAACTAGTGACTGTCAAGATGGCTTCCTCTGTTTTATAAAGTTTTATGCTTGGATTTTGCTGCAGATATTAGCAGACATAGCTCCTGCTACTGATGGTGATGTCTCTTATTTTTGGGGTGGGGTTGCAGGACTATGAAGTCAATAAGTATATCCTGAGCATCTTATTTGTACATACTGTAAGGGAATTCCAAGACCTTCTTTGTATCAGAGTGTAGGATTCTCTGCCTTCACACACCAGTTGGACACGCCTCCCAATCTGGATAAAGTTGTATTAACTAGATTAGACCAATGGTCACAAAGAAAAATCCAAAATGGACCATTTCTAATGAAGCAGCATCATCTCCAGGAAGAAATAATGAGAAACTACATAAAAGATGATATATGGGAAATAAATTAGAAATATGAAGTTACCTGACTTTTTCTTCCCTATCCCATTGCTCCTTATCCCATATTCCCATGACTGCTATATCCTTTAGCTCAGTGTATGGACCTTGGTTTCTCTTCTAATAGCATGGGGGATCTTTGAAATCAACACCGTTTAGCTTATCTTTGCCAACATAAACTGAAACTACCACCTTCATCTGAGCCCTTTCAAAATGGTAGACACAAAAATCTGATTCATCGTGGAACACCAATGCCCTGGACTTAGGGATTAGAGGCCATCTAATTCCAGAACTGCGCACTATCTTTTATACCTAGCATAACACCCTGCGCAGAGTACGTGGTAAGTGTTTGAGGAAAATCTCAGTACCAGGAATGATAGCCGTTTTTCCCAAAAAAGGTTTTGTGTTTTCTTAGCAAATATATTTCCATTCTGGTTCTTGAGAATGATGAACTCTTGATACTGAAATTCATCTCTTGATACATAAATTGCCTTGGAACTTGTAGAAAGTTCACCTGTACTGTCTTTTAACAATCGTGGAACTCTTGTCATATGTTTATTTTTACTTTCCTTTTTCTTCAATTGAAATAAAATTTGTTGAAGGCAGGAAACAGGTTGATGATTTTGTAGCTCTACCAAAGTAACCCTATATGATAACCCAGTGGAACATTTAATAGCTGTTTCCTTTGATTTCTGGTTCTGAGGCATGCTACTGCTCTTCGTCTAATTCTGTCACTTTCCTACCTTCACCCCATCAGATATTCCTCGACCTATATGACATTTTAAAATTTACACTTTATTTTAAAAAGTGCTGCTTTCTTGAGGTAACGTTAAGTGAATGAAAATCATGCTACCAAGATACATGCTCAATATAACATTTAAAAACACAGAATAAAGAATCCTGGAATAAACATCTGGGTGCAGCAAAAACGTAACATGGTCAGCAACAAAATACATCTACTTCAGGAGAGAGGGAGGAGAATGGGATTAGGGGGCTGTTATTTATTTCTTAATAATGAAAAGAAAAAAGGTCTGAAACAACTATGACAACATGTTAATATTTTAAAATCTGAGTGGTGGGTTATGTGATGTAAAACATTTTATTCTAAAAGAATGTCTTGATTGTTTAACTTGGGAGGCCACAAAACATTTGGTCACAGAGAGAAACCTACCACATGCAATGTCCAGACTGTATGAATATGACAAAACTAGGAGCTTCTATTTTTACAGAAAATGTGATGAGGTCAACACAAGGAAGCAAACATCTTCCTATTATAAAAAGCAGTCATCCCCCTAACGTGCAGGGAAGAGAACCAAGACCTTTTCTCAGCCTTAATCTTTTCTATATTCCACACCCCCAAAAACCACTCTTGGGAAGAACCATTCACGTGTGTCTAAATCTTCCGTGTAAAACCTCAACCTGTACACATTCCTAATTCTGACTGTTTCCACTTGGTTTCCTTCACTCTCTGTGGAAAAATAATTGTAAAATATTACCATCTGATGCCCTTAAGACATCATACAAGTCAATAAGAAAAAGAGAAGAATAAAATTAGTTGAAGGCAAAGAACACGAATTGATAACTCTCAAAGGTAATACAACTGGTTAATTAGCCCATAAAAAGATTAAATTTAATTAAAAGATACTCTTTAAACAATTAGATTGGTCAAGATTGAAAATACAAGAATACTGTATTTTTTTTTTAGCAGTGGTGAGAAATACTCTCATTTAGAATTAATAAGAATATAAGTTGATTAAAACTTTCTAAAATCCTGAAAAGAGTGTTACTCCTTGAAACTAGTGACCCCACTTCCAGAAATCCTTTCTTAAAAATATTCATCTCAACATTATTTCTTTTTTTGTAACAAATGAACAGACTAAAATGAGTTACATGACCAACACTAGGAACACATAAATTGTTATATAATTATGAAATGGAATAATTTTGCCATCAACATGCTCATTAAAAATGCTCAGGAGAAAAAATGTATGCCACACCATTAATTAAAATAAATAGCAGGCTAGAAACCAAATATAGACTGATCTCAGCATTGTTTAAAATTATATATCTATTATACAGAAAATAAAAATTAAAACCAAACATGTTGGAATCATATTTCTACTGGCGCTGGGAAGAAAGATTATGGAGTTTTATTTTATTTTTTTTAACATTTTCCCCCAAGTTTTCTATGTCAGATTACATTTTATAATTCAGGAGCACCAAATAAACACTATCATTAAAAGAGAAAGAGAAATCACTATTGCTCCAAATCATCTACCCAGGCAATTTCAAATCAAATTCACTGGAAACCTAGATCAGCTAGTCAGATATGCCTTAGCTTAACAAGTGGCCTTGTTAAAATCTACCATAATCAGAAGTTGCTGGGTGTTCTCCGTCCCTTGCTAAACAGTACAGGAAAAATGCTTGACTTCGTACCTCCTATAAGATACCAGTGTTGGTTACCCTGTCTAGACAATTTTTAAAATCTCTGTTGGGATAGACTGAGGCAGAAAACAGTCCATTCTCCACCTATGTGTTTTATATTCATTTTAAAATCTAATTTACCTGATGTGATTAGTTGAACTCACCCTTTTTGTGGACTGCTGAGCCAGGAGTAACCTGCCTTTGATTACCTACCAAGGCAAATTCTGCTTTAAAGGTTGCCTGGGCCCTGCTCTAACTAAAAAAATGAATGATTTAGGACTGAGAGTTTCATCCTAAGAAACATCTACCGGCGGATGTGGTCATTCAAACACTTTCAAGATATTCTTAATATGGAAACCATGTCTAGCAACACTGTCTCCTGTGTTGTCTTTACTTAAAAACAGTCACAGCAGCAAAGGTGTTAAAAAGAAACTTGCTGAAAAACCTCATCATGAAGAGAGTAGGAAATTAAATGTGAGGAACATTTTCCATTTTAGAATCTAAGTATGAAAGAGAAAACTCTACCTCTGGGGCCCTAGGTTTGCCTGAAACACATTTTACGCTGGAAATCAGATACCAACATTAAAGCGGCTAAGTCTTTTACATTTCTACTGCATCCCTATTTCTAAACTTAGCCCCAAATTAAGTTCAGGATTCCAGGCATAGCTGGCATACTTGGGTTTGTCTGGGTAAGTTAAATGGTCAAACAGCATTAGCCAAATTCCTATGTGCTAGAGTCCCATACCTGGTGTGCTAAATACTTAAGGAGAAGAAGAATGGGTATCTGCTTACAAAGTCAATAATCTAACAAGGTGGTGGTGGGGGAGTGGGGAGGGAGTTTGGGGTAGACTATGGGGGGGAAGGTTGGTCTAGGGAGAAATGAGGGCTGGAGAGAATGATGTAGTGAAAGCAGACATTTTCTTATAGGGTTAGACAGTAAATATTTTGGGCTTTCTGGGCCAAGAGGTAAAATCAAAGTTATCATATGAGTACTTTAAAAATCATATAAAATGTAGCTATTAACAATGCAAATGGCCAAGCGTGGTGGCCCAGCCTGTAATCTCAGCACTTTGGGAGGCTGAGGTGAGAGGATTGCTTGATTCGAGACCAGCCTGGGCAACTTGGTGAGACCTCGTCTCTACAATAAATTAAAAAATTAGCCAGGCATGGTATCATGTGCCTGTAGTTCCAGTTACTCAGAAGGCTGAGACAGAAGAATCACCTAAGCCCAGCAAGTCGAGGTTGTGGTGGCCATGAGCGTGCCACTGCACTCCAGCCTGAGCGACAAAAGTGAGACTCCAACTCAAAAAAAAAAAAAGCAAAAATTTTTGTTCATGGGGACAACAAACAAACAACAATAACAACAAAACCATAAAAAAAAAAACAGACTGGTTTTGGTCCTAGGACCTCAGTTTGTGATCCCTGCCAAGGACAGAGCCTTGAGTTGGGTGAGGGAGCCTCCATGGGACTTTAATGTAAGTCTGTTTTTCTCCTATGAAGTAGAGAAATACTAGCAATCCCTAATGATCAAGAATGATTGTTTTTGAAGATCCAATAAGAAAACAAGTATGAAAAACCTGTGATCGGCCGTGCTCGGTGGCTTAGCCTGTAATCCCAGTACTCTGAGAGGCTGAGGCGAGTGGATTGCCCGAGCCTACAGGTTCAAGACCCACCCAGGCAACTTGGCAAGCCTTCACCTCTACGATAAATAAAAAAAAAATTAGCCAGGCGTGTTAGCGCGTGCCTGTAGTTCCTGCTACTCGGAAGGTTGAGACAGAAGGATCGCTGGAGCCCAGCAGGTTGAGTCTGCAGTGGCCGGGAGCGTGCCACTGCACTCCAATCTGGGCAAACAGAGTTAGACTCCAACTCAAAAAAACAAAAACAAAAACAAAACAAACAAACAAAAAACCTGTGATCAATTTAAAATTTCTGTACCAACACATGATATTATTATGACTATTACTTGATACCCACAACCAAGTTCCACCACAAAAAACCTTACCTGGATTATCTCAACTGAGATAGCTATCAAAGATTAAAATATATGCTGACTACTCTCAAGTAAAGAATGAGAGAAAGATGTATTTGAAAAAGATGATATAGGAAATGGCATTGCAATCCTCACCTAGACTGAGGATGAGAGACAGGCAAAATATATGGAAACTGGCTTGAAGTCCCAAGAGTACTCTTTGTCCATGAACTCCACACATCTTCCTGATGTTCCTGCATGTTTTCTTGAAACTGGTTGCGAATTCTCACCATAAATCCAAAAGATAAGTGCTCAAAACTTCCCACTATGGCAATACAGCATGCATGGGAAATTCTAACTTGTACTTGGCTTAATAATACCTGTACAGAGCAGTCACTAGAAACATGCATGTTGAATCTAATTCAGCCGACTCTGTCCACTTTGAAAAAACAGATTACAAATACAGACCAGGTGAGTTTACGCATTTGCTCAGTTTCAGAGATTATTGAAAATTGCAAAACAATAATAACATTGTTTTTCATCCTGGTGAAATGGAAAGCATTTCTCCAGAGCTCAATATGTGTTACTGATAATATTCCAAAGTATGCAGCAACAAATTTTTTCAGGAGAAGTGTTTTCTCGTGGCTTTTCCTCTATTCGAAGTGATGTGATCTTAAGTAATGATTTAATACATGGTAGTTACCCTCAATAGATTCATGCTTTGTCTTCAAGAGGATATTATACTCGGTAGTGTGTCAGCTGTGGTTCGTAAGTAGAGATCTTGCTATGGCTTCTGGTTCCAGATGTAGTAAGTATTAAAAAGTACTTTACACAAAAAAACCTTTTTTTTAACAGAAATTAAATCTATGTTACCCAGGCTGGTCACAGACTCCTGGCCTCAAGCAATCCTCCTGCCTCAGCCTCCCAAGGTGCTGGGATTATAGGCATGAGCCACCATGCCAGCCAATAAAATCTTTAAATGAACAAAATGGAGAGTCCTGCCATGAACACAGCCCACTGAATCTACATACAACTGGATTGATTATTAATATTTCTCAATTACTCTTTCTTAGGCCTTACATTTCACCTTCCATCTATTTTCTCCTCAGTCCTTACAGATGCCCAGATTTCATCAATTGCTGCAGAGGACGACTGGCTTTCAATTACCCACAAACTTCATAACAATCTGATGTTTTCCTCCTTTCTAAATTGGCTTGACTCCCTCTGCTTTTCCAGTTTCAATATGCACAAGCTGCAACTTTCGTTCTGGCGGAAAAGCAGACGTTTGGAAAGATTCTTGTAAAATCTCTGACTTAACGCCATTTCAGAAGTGAGAAGGCATGCAAATACATTTGATTTGCTCAGCGCCATCATTCCTTCATCATTTGATTTCTGCATCATACAACCAATTTATTCATCATAACCACCTACAGAACGTGCGCACATCACTCACATAGTGTTTGCTCCCTGCTTGTGGAAAATAAATGATCAAGACAAATTCGAATATTTGACACTTCTTCCATTTCAAAAAAATAAAAGGATCAATTTTAAGCCCTTCATTACTGTCCCTAAGAGGAGCAGAAGGAAAATGGAAGGGGCCGCCGACAATGAAAGGGAGTTTTCCTTTAGAATGCCTTGATTTAAACAGAGGGGATCAGCAGACAAAATCGGAAGCCCCCACATTTTTATTTCTAAATTAAAACTTGAAAAACAAAAAGGATTCAAACTCTGATTTGACCCTCAGTCACTGGGTGACTACTTAATAGGAAAATCATAGGTAACTTGACAGAAAAGGAAGGGAGGAGGGGAAATGGTTTGAAGGTAATTGTTTGAAGGCAAATGTATATTCATTGAAGAAAATGTCTTAGATTTGCCAGGTGAGAACAGTTACATCCAAAAAGTCAAACCCAATCAAGTCAAATCCCAATTTCACCATAGCCCATGACATGGAAAAAAGAGATACTATTCTTAAATTGCTTAAATTGAAAATTCCAGAGCTGTTCCCTCAATGGGTCAATCTGTACATATGTTTTTAAAGTTTGTAAATATGTCCTTAGACCAGGTATAGGGGGAGAAAATGGTCAGGTAATGTGGTTCCTGGCTGTTGCTGCTGCCGTGGAGTGGAGCTCAGGTTTCAAAAGGACAGTGTCCCTTGGTCCTCATCATCTTGGCTAGGCCCGAAAATATCCTGCTCCATGGCACGAGAGCAAACAAAAGCAGGCTTTCAATTTTTCTTAGAGAGCCTTACATTCTGGAGTTTTTAGGAGCCAAAGTGCACACATGCCATAGCATTTTCTTTAGAGAGCAGAGGGAAAAAAGACACAGAAATTAATGGGAAATAGTGGGGGGCTAGGCACGATGGATTTATTTTCACTCCAGATTGAAGATCTGACACAATCACCACTAAAGGAGATGGCTTCACACCTCCAACACTGTGTTTTCTTTCTGGGTGTCGTGGCCCCTTTTCCTTCCACACGTGTGGATGTGGGACGCAGACGGGCATGCTTGTTGGTAGGTCTCACTACATGGAAACACTGCATTTCTACCTTCTGCTTGAGACATTCCTTGCTCTGAAAATGCTTCACTTTGCTGGGGATAAACCCTGAAAGGCACCTTTTTTGTTGCTGTTTACCCACAGAGAAAGCAAACAGTCTATTTATCGAAACACTACATTAAATGATAAGCCTGTTAGCGCTGAACTTACAAAACTATTTTCCCATTCGTCTCATGTTCCTGAATTTAGAGTATAATTAAATTACAGCATACTTTGTTCAAGAAACAGGATGGCAACCAGAAATTCCTTTAAAAATGATCAGACTGAGATAGACGAGGCTTATGACCTATCTTAGCAGGGAAGAAATATGTTTATTTTTTTAACATTCATTTAGGATTCTGTTATTTGGTGAGAGAAATTTTGGCTTAGATACATAGATTCTGAATTCAAAGGACTGTCAAAAGCCAGGGGGCTAGGGAGCTCTATGTGACTGTATTTCAGGGCTTAGGACAGCACCGCATTCCCTGACGACAGGAAGACTCCAAGACAACCTTTCTCTCACACCTGATGTAGCCTTTGTCAGCCTGGAACCTCAAGTGAAGCAGAAACAGCTGAAACATCAACTCAAGCTGTCACCCTCCTGCGAGGTCTCATAAATCCAGATGAAACCTTTCTGTTTGTTTGCTGGTATTGTTTTGCTTTTTGAAAATCAGGACGAAGAAAAAAAAACCTAGCCAAAACAGTTTGGGTTTTTGCATTTTTGATTGCTGTCCATAAGCTCCCCTGATTATTCGTGGTTGGGCAGGACAATCATGTATTCATTCAACAAACCTTTCTCAAGGCACCAGGGCTGTGCCGGGATGCACAAGACATAGATGTGGTAGAGAAAGGAGTCATTAATTTCTGGGGGCTTGTAGTCTCCCCTGAAAGGAACCTATATAAAAAAATGCTTTTGTCTTGAGCTTTGTTTTGGGGGAGAAAGAGCTACACCCCATCAAATCATACATATTAGAGCACAGTATTCATTAATAATTGTTTCCCTTTGATGTCATTCATCTTTTCCACACAAAATATAAATGTGCATGAAAAAATTGAATAATCTTTTTGAAATTAAATTAAATGGAACTAGATGAAACTCAACTTCTAAAACATAAGGTGATATTTAAGCAACCACATACCACTCTGTGATTGAAAAGAAAACATCTCCTAAAATTACCCAGTGAAGGTCTGATTAGAAGTTTCTGGCAATTGTGTGCAAACAAAGTCAGGATTTTCAATTGTACTTCATTTGAACTGCTATTCTAATATTGTATTTTATTTAATGATCTTTTTTAATTCTTTAACGTTTAAAACCAGTTTAATAATTTATGATTGCCTCCGCATCCTCCACCACCCATTTTTATTATTTTGCAGAAGAAAAAATATAATCCTAAAAATGTAAGTGGCCTTCCTTCCTTCCTTCCTTCCTTCCTTTTTTGAGTTGGAGTCTCACTCTATTGCCCAGGCTGGACTGCCTTGCAACGGAGTGAGACTCCAACGAAAAAAAAACTCATCACAGCCACCCCAGCATCAACCCGCTGGGCTCCAGTGATCCTTCCACCTCAGCCTTCCAAGTAGCTGGAACTACGATGCGTGCTACCATGCCTGTCTAATTTTTGATTTATTGTAGAGGTGAGGTCTCGCCAAGTTGCCCTGGCTGATCTCAAACCCGCGGGCTCAGGCAATTCATTCACCTCAGCCTCCCAAAGTGCTGGGATTACAGGCTAAGCCACCGAGCCTGGCCCTGACTTTCTTTCTAAATGTTTGAAATCTGCCAGAGAGTTTATATACACGTTCTATATATATTCTATAGATACATAACTTCTCATGAAGTATGACAGGCTACCTTTTCAAACCATCTTTGGGTTATATTACACATTGTAAAATAATTCTGTTAATAATGCTGAAAGACAGCAATTGTATGTAACATGTTTTTTTTAGTTTATAAACCAAGTTGGATTTAGATTTGTAAATATTTGAGGCAAATAACATTAATTACAAACTGAGCATGGTGGAGAAATTTTGGAAACTAAAGGCAATTAAAAACTGCATGTACATTAAAAAAAGTTATTTGGAGAGAAATTCCTACCTAGGATTTTGGACACTCACAATGATTTTTTTAAAAAGGGCAATGTGGTGTTTTAAAATTTTAATTTAGTTAAAGAAAACTCAACCCCCAAAAGCTGCTCTATTGCACTGGAACCTCGTGAGGCAAGCTCCAGACCTAAGCAAACAAAAGCAGCTGCATTTATAAACCCTTGAAAAAATGGTTTATAATACAAACGCTGCCATGACCTTAACTCTAGAGGTGCAAACACGCGGCTGTAATAGGAAAATTATGCATTAAAACAGAATGGGGTCCCCAGAATGTTTTAAGATTTCTATTTGATCATGTTTTGTAGCTTTTCCAGTTTCAAATAATAAATAAACTCCTGCAGTCGAATGAAAAGGAAGCTTCTATTTCCTCAAAACATTTGGAATGGGTGAAATGTGTAGTATGTAAATTACATTGCAATAAAGCTGTTTAAAAACAAAACAAGATGTATTTCTACTGGGGGCAAAAGGAATCTGAGAGGGTGTAGCATCCTGTCATCGAGCCACGAACAAGGACTGCTTGGGGACTCCGGATTTTCCAATGACAAGATAATGCACAAAATCATTCTAACATTTGCAAATATTATATGGAATCAGCCACATTATGGAAGTAGAAAAATACATACCTTAAACACGGTATCATAATTTGCTTTTGATATAAGTGAAAAATAATGAATTAGATAAAATGAAAAACAGGAAGGATTTAAGACCATTAAGGAAAGGTCAATGAGAGGCTCTTGCCAAGGAAACTCCACATCTTTTATTATTCTCAGAGAAAAAAAAATTAAAAGAGTAGAAAATGCTCTAAAAGGCTAATAAAATATCACAGTGGAAGATTTGATTCTATCAGAATTTGATAAACGGGAGGAAGAGAAAGCAAGTTTTCACTGATAGTAGCGAAAATTAGAATTTCGATTTTAGAAGACTGAATTGGTTTTCTGTACAGCAGCAAACCAAATCCAGGCTTTTCATGATTGCCTGTGGGTCAACATTTCACCAGGATCTGCTACAGCTGCGTCACCTTTTGGGGAAGTTGAGGTTTTCATGGAGTTTCACTTATTATTATTTATGCTAAATAATAAATAATAATGTCCTTCCCTAAGCTTGATCCACTCAGGCAGTCCTCCCAATCAGGGTTTTTTCTTGCTGTTCATAAGAGAAATAAACATCTGGATAAAATAATACAGAAAGAAATGCTGACTCCTTATCTATTTTTATTTGCACAAGGAAAATCAAAAGTGTTTTTAGTTTTTGCTTTTGTCCTTTGGAGGGGAGGCAGAACTGTGAGATTCACAATGAACAGAGCACTTACTAGAAAAACAGGTGGAAGTTTCTGGAAGCAGGATGTGATTTGCTCTTTTGGGAACCAAGACGACTTCATTTAGATGAGAATAAATGGGTAGAAATTGCCCAGGCACAGGCATCGGTGAGCCCGTGGACCTCCCTGGACTATATGATGCCCCATGGGGTTTCTAAACAGGTAGTTAAAGCTACTTTAGAATGTTTCTGGAGGGCCCAACGTCTGGAGATTTTGTGCTGGGTTTAACTGGGTGTGGTATTCGGGGCTGGTGCCTGCCTCCGTGCCTCTCATAAGTAGTACTGTGTAAATAACCCTGGGCCCATTAATCTTGCAGAAACAGTAGAGGACTGAGCTCCTGCTGTTTCGACGGGGGAGGGTGCGGTCACAGCACCACTAATGTCCTAATAAAATCAGCCTCTGGCATCTGAACCCTCACCTCTTTGACACCCTCAGCACACTGCTGTTTTCTATTAGAACTTTTCTTTAGATCCAAAGATCAAGCAATACAATGAATCTGGGCTTTCTGCTCTCTCCATCTTCCATCGCTTGAAATGAAGAGCTAAGTGTTAAGGTTTATGTAATATCCTTAGTGATATCTGTGTCTGGAAAGAAAAGATGAAGCATTCTTCCTGACAAAAGAAAGGAAAAAGAATAGATGTGAACAGAAGGAAGCTGTCCGGCAACATTTCACACGTAAAAGTCCGTGATGTGTACGGGGTAAAAGTGTGGTTGGTAGTGGAGCCTCAGTCCGACTGGGAACATCTCTAACTGGTCACCCAGCTATTTAAAAATAACATTCAGGAGTTTGCATGTGATGTGGAAACAATGCAGATCCCGAATGTAATTTTCCCGGGAGTGGACAGACTTCCAGCTCTGAAACAGATCCTCTTATTTTGAACACGTCATTTCTTTTCCTTGTTGGTTTTTTGAAAGATGTAAGCACCATTGGGTCCTCTTTTTCCTGGGTAAAAGCTGAAAACGACAAATGAAAATATTCTACAGGTACTATATATCTAAGAGAAAAGCTAACACTGAAGGGGAATGCACGTCTCCACTTTTATTACTTTCTCTGAGGGCTGCAACCAGACGAGATCTTAAAGGATCATATTTCTTGGCTCTTTTTGCCCGAACCTGGAACTTTGGACTGCTATTCAGAAGAAAGACTGGGTAGTACTTCCTCACCTTAGGAACAGGAAGTGTGTCTGTTGTGTTTTCACAATGAAAACTGGTCTGAGCAGATCACTTTTTCCTTCCAAATATGAAATATGATCCTCTCTTTGTACAAACTCCACTAAACAACATGTTCAAGGGCCCAAAGCTATTAAAAAAAAAAAAGTTTACACAACATGGGTCCCAGGGCAGGAATTTGGCCTAGCAAAAGGATGGAGGGAAAGGAAAGGAAAGAAGTGAATGAAATATGCATGTCCCAAGATAACTGCTGAGAAAGGACCAGGACTAGAATGGCTTGGATGACATATGTGATAGGATTTGGTCAGAGACCAAGAGAAGGGATTCCAGATCTCATAAGGATAGGACAAACAGAGAGCTGTGGTGGAATTTGTGCAAAAAAAAAAAACCCCACAAAACACAAAAAAAACCTGAAACCCAAATATAAACTAGTCCTCTGCAACATCAGAACCTTTCCTGAAGGAGCTGGTATCAGATGATGGACAGTTGCCTTTTAATCTATAAACCAGCAAAGTCCTTCTGTAAATGCCCTGGGATCCAGTGCAGGTGTGCAACAAAGTCACTCTGTTTACAATTACATGTCAATTACAAGGCTCTTTCAAGTCACAAATTGAATAGAGTTCAGCAGCTATAACTAAAACACAGTGCTCAAACTCTAAATATTCAATGGATGATTCACATCAGTTCAGAACCAAATCCGGAATCTCTGCTGTATTTGCAGAGACATAATTTTATGCTGCTAGGGTTGAGCACAAGAAGTACAGTGATACAGAGACAGAACAGGCACTGACACTTGCAGAAACACCTTCCAAGCATGTAGATACAAATAAAAGACATAGCAGAACAAATTGTAGCCGTTCACTCCAGCTACAGTTTTATAATTTCAACGCTCGCCTGTTACCTCTATGATGCATTTTTAAACTGGCAATATTGAAAGTCTGAAGCTTCAAGTGGGTTGAAAGAAAAGATTTGTGTGGTTTCATACCAGGACGATTCAGGAGAGACATAAAAGCGACATGAAATTTTAAATGCAATTATTTTAGATTAGAATATTTGGATTGAAAGATCTGGAGGGTATTGTTTTTGATAAGACGGTCCCACTTGACAAGGGCTGTCACCACTCGGGGGCTCTCTGTTGTCAACCAGAGATGAAAGGCCATCAGAAAGAATTAACTTCAGCTTTTAAACAGTTTGAAAATGTCAGAGAGGTCAGAGAAGATCTATTTCTTTATATGGCGTATTTACCTGATGAGCTTTTGGGTAGCAATGTGCTTTTACTTTCCATTCAAGGTAATCTAAAATCATGGTAATTGATCACAGGTTAATGACAGGTGACAAGGAAACACTATGATTGGCTGAGGACCCTGCCAATCACAGATATTTCATGTCTAAGCAGAGCATACTACATCTTTTAATAACAGTAATTGGCAACTATGGAACAAAACAACAATAAACAATAAGCAAACAAACAAACAAACAACTCTGCTAAGTCTCCTTTTGCATTTTTCATAGCCATTTATTTGACTTCCAGTTACATGGAAGCTGATTTAAAAGGTTTATCATTCACACCTAACTAGTGGACCTATTGTTCCTATGTTCTCCTAGGGAAGCTCAGTGGCCATTGCAAAATTCAATATATATGTAATATGTGTATTATAAAATACATGTCAACACTAAATGTAAATACTGGTTTGTTTAAAAAAAGAAAAAGAAACCTTGGAGGTTATTTAGGATCCCTTTAGTAAATTCTTTTGAAAGACACATCCGATTTAATATTATGAGGAAGTTTCGTTTCATTTTAAACAACATGAGGCCTGAAGGTGATTTCACATTTCTAACATGCATTCCTCCTTCTAAAGAGGAAAGCGATAAGTTAAAGCAAGTTCAAGTGTTATTGTAGCAAGCTAATTCCCTTTTTCCACATGCGATTCAGAGAGAAAGGTCAAGTCTGCTGTCACTTCTCTCTAACGGATGCTCAGGGTCTGTGTGCACCGAGCATGATATATTTAAAAGAAGCCAAGCACTCGGCCATTTTCTGCGCCAACTGTATTAATCATAAACCCTCCATCTTGAGCTGAAATGAGAGATTAGGTACAGATGAGTTTGTAAACAGCAAATGTGCGGAGTTCTTTCTGCTCAGAAGCCAATCCCCGTGTCTCCACCATTTTGAAATGTAAGTAGCTCCTGCAACTAGGAGAGAGGGGCTCTATTATCAGCTATAATTTATATGACGAGCTGCTTACAACGTGGGAATGTTGCTGCCAACCCTGTAACCGCGGGGACTGCTGACTTCTGATCAAGCACTGACAATGAGGCAAGGGAAACAGAAAAGGGCAAATCAAAGGCACCAAATATTTAAGACCAGTCCCAAATGTGAATTGTTCTCAGAGAAGTTGTTGAAATTCACACTGGAGGCCCTACAGGCATAGGTGTACATACAACATAATTATCTGTATTCTAAACAGATAGTCTTGATAATTTAAGAGTTAGATGATACAATGCATGAAAAGCAATGTCAAGAAAACTGACCATCTACTTCAATGCATTTCACCAGAAAGATATATATATATATATATATAATTTACTTCACTGATACTTCTATATAAGATGTACATACCTGAAAAAAATTGATTCTTTGTTTAATATCTTTTTTAAAAATAGTACAGTCATCAGAGCTATTATTAGTCAAAGGTATTATCTTGGCTAGGCCTATGTTTGCAGGAGAAAATCACTAAAGAAAAGTTCTTGATAAGAAATCGTGTTATAAAAGAGTATACCCCATAGGGAGGGCTCTACAAATGTTAACTTGTTTTTAAAAAAAAATCTCAGTCAAATCATTAGAATTGACATATTTCTGGGTAGAAGAATGACAGCATCTCCCTTCAGCTACCCAGATGCTGTTCCTTCTATTTATCCAGTCTCACTTGGGTGTCTTAAATAATGTCCTTGTCACTCCCAAGGCAGTGCTGCTCACAAACTTCTCCTTAGCTCTGCACATTGGCCTACAAGGCAACAGAGTCATTTCTATCTAAGTCACTAACTAACATTCGGGTACTGTCAGATCACTCATAATGGAAAATCCATGCAACTCACAGAGCCTTCTTTGGCCCCACATATGAATTTGTTACAACTGGACACTGGCAGCATGGTCTGGAGTCTACAGTTCAATCAATAATGACCATCATTATAGTATTCCACATTCAGGACAGTTCCTCATATCTGAGCTGTTCGACAATCCCAGGCTATTAGAAGCTACATGGCTGCCTTTGTTCACTGGTGGTCTTAAGCAACCTGCTGGTGATTCTCCACCAAATTAAATTCCAACACATCCTGGGATTAGAAAATCCTATCTAGTCGCAAACACAAAGATTGAGAAGATACAGGAGATCGACTATGAGCCAAGCACTCAGCCGGGTTATTTACATTTTTTAATGTAATTTTTTATTATAAGCTTATGGAAATTATCATTCTTCATTTGGACACTGAGGCTCAGAAAACTTCAGTGACTTACCCAGGGGTCCACAGCTCATAATGACAAAGTTGATATTCCAATTACATTTCTTCCTATCACCTTGTAGAAAGATAAAAGAACTGAGGGGGCACTCGGACAAGACTCAGATATGAATTTCAACCACAGACAGATGACTACAACTTCAATTCCCTTATTTTATCCCTGAAAAAGACTCCCAATTCCCTTATTTTATCCCTGAAAAAGAGTTCTGAACTCTTAAAAATGCAAAACAAGCTCTGTTAATATTTTAAAGGTGAAGTAATATCCTCAGACTAAGGTTGGCCCCGAAAAGGCCAAGTGGACACATTAGCTCTTTGGTGCCTGTTGATTTAATCCTGGACACCCCTTCATTTTCTGTGGCTCTCCCTCAGTAGTTTAGAAGATCATATTTTCTGAACCTGAATACTGGTCTCGTTTGTGACAAGGGACATGAGGTGATGGGATGATGACTTTTCACAGATGATTAACATAGATAGCTTAAAGGATGCTGGGGGGGGCATATTTTAACTCAGATATGTCCTGGTTTATAAAAACACTGACCAGCTCCCATATCAATGGGTGTTTAAGATGGGAGGATAAGGAAAATTAATTGTAAAAGCTGTCTTATGAGACGATTCAAAGCAAGGACACCTTCAAAATTCCACCCAAAGCTATACAAAAATTAATAAAAAATGAGTAGTACAGAGAAAACAAAAACATAGATCTGTAAAGCTGTTGGCGTTTCTATCTATAGTGTTGGCTTTTTTGAATTCAGAGAGTCAATGTTCTTTCAATGCTTCATGTTTATACCCGACAAACTTTGCAGTCCTTGACTTCCCTATCCAAATTTATTTCCTCTTCTTGATGCCCAGTCTCAGATGCAGACAGCAGGATATTCTCCCTATCGCCTGGGCCTCTTCTGCTCTATTTTCTGTTTACCAACCCCTGGTCCCACCCATAAAACTGTCATTGGCTCCCACACAGCTATTCTGAATACTCCAACAGTCTCTATCCCACACCCCAAATTTTCATCATGCGATGCCCTGTAAACCTTACTGCTGGTTGTTTCTCTGACTAAATTTAGAAGCATGGTTTATATTTTTTCGGTACCTCCAAAATATCTACCACCCTGCTAGGCTTTTTTTTTAAGATATGGAGTCTTAATATGTTGCCCAGGATGGATACAAACTCCTGGACTCAAGAAATCCTCCTGCCTCAGTCTCCCAAGAAGCTAAGACTACAGGCACACAGCATCCTACCAGCTCCTAGTAGGCTCTAATAGATGGTCATTATCCAATTGCTTAACTTAATTCCTTAATTCCCAAATTACCTTTAAGGTCCCAGAGATACAATTGCATTGATAGGTGGGGGCACCCAGCATCCTAGAGGGAGTAGTAGAAGAAGAATGTGCTGTTTCGATAACACCTTAAGAACAAAAGAACAAAAGCACAAGTATAATAGCATACGTCTGCTCCTCAGGTTGAGATTTATAAAGGGAAGCATTGATTTCAAGTGTCAAAGAAACATAAATATTGCTCTTAGGGCAATAAATGAAAACAAAACCAAAAGGCTTTGGCGACATTTCCACTGGGTGGTTGTCACTCACCAACTCCAACCTTTAGTTTTAAGTAATCGCGAAGCTTCAGGAACTGTCAGAGGTGGAAGGACAGGTGATATTAGCAACAACGACTCGCCAGTTAGGACAGCATCTCTGGTCTGAATGGATGTGAACCCATAGTGCTTTACTACTAGAGGTGATGCTATTTAAGACGGTGTGTACATGTTTGTCCAATTTTCAGAATGACAGCCTTTTTCTTCCCAAGTTCTAAATTGATTTTTTTCAATTCAGTACCTTAGGGGCCAGAGTTAATTGAGCAGCATCTTTATTTATTAATTGCTCTTTGTTCAATGCTTGATAATATCTTCAAAGACTACAAAGGTACCATTCAAGATAGTCTAAGACTGGCCAAAAGTTAAGAGTAAACTTTTGGAAACAGATCAACATCAAAAATTAGTAGATGTGTGAGAGGTAATTGAGCAGAGAAGAAATGGACCAGAACTTGAGTGAGGCACAACTTGGTGGGAATACTAACCGGACCCTTAGATGACTTTAAGCAAATTGTTATATCTCCCTGCACTTTGGTCTCAAAAATTGGGAATCAGAGTATCCCTCCTGACAGGGTATCTTTGAAAGCTAAGTATTATATGGAATTTCAGTTGTCTAGCACCAGGGGCCATTACTTAGTGAGGAAGGGATACTGTGGAGGAAGTCAGAAAGGAAATCTACTATCAAAAGGTCTACAGGTCTCCCTCCATTTTGTCCTGAGTCATTATCCCTTATGTGTCCTCCAGGAATACCGGTCTCTTATCGTCTCCCTCCTGCCGCGATACCTATGATTCTTCCCCAATTTAGACTTGCCAAACTGCCAAATTTCTAGGTCTCAACAAAGCACTGCTGGATAAAGCAAATATTTCATTAACAATCTGTCCCCAGGTGCTACAAATGTTCCACCTGAAATGAAAGTAGAAATTCATATGGTCCTCCCCTCCAGCAGTCTCATTCTCTGGCAAAATAGAGGTTTAATTAAGGTCAAATCTCCTAAGCCATAGCAGAGGATGGATTTAGTCAGTTGAAACAGATATTCCAGTTAATTTGATCTAAATGGTTGTGTTTATTTGGGAAGGGAAGGGAAAGGCCTTTAGGAATGGAGGCTCCCAGGTTAGTATAACATGGGGAAGAATAGGCACTCACCAGAGTCTGAACCCCAGGGAGCGGCACACATCTCAGGAAAACAGTTCCTGAGAATCTGGGGGAAAAAAATGTCTGTTCAGTTAGCAACAAGTCATTAGCATATTCTTGGTAACACCAAGAGAGGAAAAGTTTGATCGGCTTGAAGACCACAGTTCTTCAATGAAAAACAAACTGAAATCTTCCACTGAACAACACAGGCATCTCAAAGAAAAACTTGATATACAAACCAGAGAATCAGACATAGCACAGGATAGGAAGATTTAAAATGTTGTCAGAGCCAAGTACTGTACCAGTAAACTAGAATGGAGGAGAATTCTACTTGGCCAATGGGAAACCAGAGTAATGAACACACCTCTCCCTAGGACTTCCATGTTTGTTTGTCATTTGTCATTTTCCCTGTGTTTCTGTCTCAAGTTTTCCTTCTATTACTTGCTCACCCATCCTATCAGTTCCCTCAACAGGGCTCTGCAGTTTAAGATGTAACTTTTGTTCTATGACTCAGGCAGGCTGCTTCTGCTCACTGGAACTCTGATGATGAAATAGGATATAAAGAAGAACAGCATCATCATTTAGCAGCAGATTCAGGTTTTGTGGGGTCTGAAGCTTCCAGAATTTGGAGAGCTCTCTGTATAAAAGAAACATGGAATTCGATCCCAATATTAATATTTATTTAAAATGAGGAAATAAACTACAACGAAGTGCAGGGCCTTGGACACTAAGGTCCCTCCCTTCCTTCTGAGATTTCTGGGAACTTCCTGGTGATGACATGGCCTCCTCTCTCCACCTAGAGCCCTCCACAATGCCCAGGAGCCTAAGGCTCAACTGGCTCTGCTGATTTCCCTAAAACAAACATGAGAAATGTGAACACCTCCTCTTGTTGTCGATACCTGGCAGACATTATTTTACAGTCAAGAATGGTGTCCGTCGTTCCTTCTCTAGCACCTGATGGTGATCTGTGTCGTTTTATCCTTGTCCCAAAAGTGAAACAAAAGATTACAAAACAAGTAATAGTAAAATTTTAATAGTAAAATTCAGAAGGGCACATCACATTTTTAAAGTGCAACATATTTTTTCCATCTAATTCAAAACTGTGAATGTTAAACTTAAAGACTCTTTCCAGCTTCTGTTAGTGACAGACAGAGCTCCCCAAGGGGTGGCTGCCTTCAAAGACAGGTAAATGAGGGCCCATATAAAACAGCCAAGTATTGATGTTGTAGTAAAATTCCAGAAAAATACATTGGCAGACAAGTAAATTTGTCACTAATAATTTAATGTAATTTCCCTAAAATGGAGGTAATAGGTACTCAGGGAATACACCTCCAGGGTTTACATCAAATGTGCATGTGGAAAATTGTGAAATAATATTTTTTAAAAATGTAGATGCTTCATCTGACATGTTGGTTTATGATGAAAATTATTCCTCCAAAATGAAAATGGGAAGGGGAAAATATAACGTCCCCAATCCATGTCCCCTTTAGCTTCCAAACCTTTCCTGGTGGTGGCAGTTGAGCAGCCGTGACTGACTGGGAGTGAGGAACATTTGTTTGCATTTTATTTCCCCCTTAAAATGATGTACTACAATTACCAAATATTAATGAACCAATCATGTTGCAAATAGTATTTCCTGTGTCACTCTGAGTTATAGAATCTAATATTGGGCTCATTTAAAACATTCCAAAGTTGCATATTTTTTTCCCCTTTGCAAAGTGACAGCTCAAATTGTGTTTAGTCGCATCCGTCCAACCATGAGCAAATCAAGTATAAAAATTTCATTTTGTCTAAGTGTTAATGCAATTTTTTAAGCTCATATCCTAGGATGGCTCACTTTGCACTATGCTGGATGATATTAGATGCTGCTTAAACACTATTATCAATTATATTACATGGTGCCAGAAAATTTTAAAATAGCACTTGTTTGAGACTCAAGTCATGAAGTTCTAAGAAAGGAAAAATATAAAGCAGGGGACGAAAAAAATTCACTGTTTCAAATGCTCCAATGTTTATGTTTATATTACAAAGAGGCTGATTTCCAGCTATAAATCTGAATTTCATTGCCGTTATCGTGAGTTTAATATGAAAAAAGACCCGCCGTGTGCTGAGGCAATAAGGAGAGACGCAGCTGTCACAGGCTCAGCTGCTGGATGGAGCAACCTGAGACCCAGAGTCAGGGGCAGGAGGGGAAAAAAGGAAGGAAGGCTGTCTGAGGGAATGCGGCCCTGAGGTACAACCATCAAAATTATGAATTAATATCAAAGTCAAAATTATAGAATGTCCATCATTTTTCTATAGAATATTGACAGAGTAAAATGAATTCAGCAGATAATAAAGAATCTATCCTCCAAAAAAAAAAAGAGAAAGAAAGCAGCGAAATATGCCGACTTCATAAGCACATTTCATCAAATGTGTGAGCTTAATACAACTGCCAGGGAAAAACCTGATCCAATTTTGTAGGAGGTCACCGAACGAAGTCTCTGGCTGTTAATGTGCCTCGGCTTTCCCTGATTTCTTACTCCAGGTAGCGAGGCCAGATGCTGCTTCATGCTCAAAGACATTTCTTTTTTTCCCCACATCTGATCTCTCTCTCTCTTTATCTCTCTCTCTCTCTCTCTCTCTTTCTCTCTCTCTCACACACACACACACACACACACACACACACACACACTTTCATGCACAGGACAGATGTGACTGCAGTCATAAACACGAATGGCAAAAGTTGCCAAAGAGTGTTGACTGTGGCCCCATTGTCATGGGCTCAGGACGTGGACAAATTTCATTTTCCTACTGTCACATTTCCAGTGGCTGTTCTACACTCTCTTGGAAAAGACAAAAAAGGTGATTTTTATTTTAGGTGTCTGAGAAAAATGTCTTTGGATTCTAAAGTCATTTAAATACAATATAGATGTGGAGTTATGAAAAACATGTGCCAAACTTTTATTTACTTAACTCAGTCACAGCTAGATCTGCACAATATGGATCTGTAAATCAAGCATGCAAAATCTGCTGAATTTTTAGAATGCTGTTGTTTGTACGAAACTGGTTATGTTTTCTAATAATTCAGAATAATAAAAAAAAACCCACTTCACCAATGGAAGGCACACATCTCACAGTACGATTACAGCTCACACCTGCCCAACTCGATGTGTTCATAGTTAATGAAGTTTAAAAGTAATAGAAGCAATCTGAATTCTCTCCAAGTTGAGGATTCTGGGTGCCTTTCTTGACTGGTGTTCTATATGAGAGAATTAAGCTCTCATCCTCCAAGGTATCCATTGTGTATATGATGAATTCATTTCTTACCTCTTTGTCTACATTGTAATACTCATATACCAATTTTAGGAGATTGAGAAAACAGCCTCTCAAATCATTGTCTATGTTTTTGTGGTTTAGATAAGAATCCTGGCTGAAAAAGGCAGTAAGACTCATCATGCAAAACACTGTCCACAGACCAGTGGCACTGGGGTCACTTGGGAGCTTGTTCAAATGCAGATTCTGATTCAGTAGGTCCAGGGTTGGGCTCAGGACCCTGCATTTCTAACAAGTCCCCAAGTGATTCTGATGCTTGCTGGTCCCAGAACCACTAGGCAGCAAAGCTCTAAAAGTTCCCTGACCTCCATAAAATAAAGAACATTAGCATATTACTAAATATTTCACATGTTCTATGACAAATTTGTCAGTTTTCACTTGGTTTTGGGCAGGGATATCTATACATCTTAGGTATCCAGGATGGAAGCAGTTGAAGAAGCAGCTCTAACCAAAGCAAAGCCGTAAAAGAAAACGCTATGGTTTTGGTTTCCTTGAATCTATGTGTACTGCCCCAAAGATTTTTTTCACCCCTTAATGCAGATTTTTTTTTTTTTTTGAGTTGGAGTCTCACTCTGTCACCCAGACTGGAGTGCAGTGGCCGCTCCCGGCCACTGCAGACTCGACCTGCTGGGGTCCGGCGATCCTTCCGCCTCAGCCTTCCAAGTAGCCGGAATTATA
>NW_007017739.1:836916-842791 GCF_000164805.1 Carlito syrichta
CTGCCCAGGCGGGTCTCGAACCCGCGGGCTCAGGCAATCCACTCACCTCAGCCTCCCAAAGGTGTGGGATGATTGGCTGAGCCACTGAGCCCCGCAATGCAGATTTTCATAGAAAATTTCTACCCATATTTTTTGGTCTATATTGGGATCTATTTTTAGATTTGCAAATGTATTGATATGAAAAGGCTTACAAAGGTATAAAAAATAAATTGTATTTAGACATTCATTTGATCAGTGACCTTCATCAAACATAGTTAAGTGACAAGAAATGAGAGCTACCTGGAAGACTGAGGCTATATGATCACCAAGGAATGGTCTATTGACTTTGGCTGCCAGTACTGCTTTTTTCTAGACTGTCATCTCTACTTTCCACCTGCCAAACTCTCTTCCATCTTCCATGAATATTCACTAGCTTGGCACTCCTTAAACCATGTGCAACTCACATCTGGGACTCTACCTTCCATGATACTATTGCTTTGTTTTGCTTTCTAGTTATTTCATCCAACGTGTATCATCTCCTTCAGTGTTCAGCCCAATGGATATTTACTTGGCAACTATTTTGTGCCAGGCTGCATGCTTGGTGTAAGGGAAAAAAAGATACAGAAGGACTTAGGATGTAGTAATAAATTTTATTGTTCTCTACATCAAAAAACTCATCATAATACTGTAGAAAAGATTTACATGAAAAATAAAAATAAGATACCATTAAAATGATAAATTAGAAGGATATACAACGTTTTGGAGGTGATCGTAGATTTTTCCAAGTTGGAAGAATACCTAAGCAAGGAAATTTTACTAAGGGGTGGGGGCAAGACACATGCAAAGACACAGATGTAGGTAATAGCAAAGTGAATTCCGGTGTTCCAAACTTTTTGGAATTTGGGAACAGACAGAGGGAAGAGAAGGCAAAACTGAAGAGGTAGACAGAAGCTGTATCATGAAGAGTCTCATTTGCTAAATTAAGAAAGAGATCAGTGAGGCCAGAAAGGGTCCAATTTTTGTTTCAGCAAATGCAAATCCTATTGATAAAGTAAAGGTCAATATCATAAACTCCCTTGTATCCTTTTTGAGCTGGAAAGTTTGAGACACAGAGAGAGGAACGACTCAAAAACTTACCGGTCAGCTTGTCAAGAAAAACATGCCTTTTGATTCTTATGGTTGAAGCTCTTTTGAATGAAGAATCATGAAAAACCCTACAGGGGGATATTTCTAATTTATCTGTTCTATTGATGATCACATGTGGGAAAGATGACATGCTTTAAGAAAGCAGCTGTTAATAAGAAGAAGAATGAGAGGCATGAAGAGGCGCAAAGTACAAAGTATCCTAGAACGATGGGTGCCTTGAGGTCAGGGATTGGTCATATTTATCTTGCAATCCAGAGCCTAGCACAGTGCCCAGAAATGGGGAATATCTATCTAATAATTCTACTTAATAACTACCTGAAATGTCTGCTTCCAACGTCTTGACCCCTTCTACCACATATCTGGGAATAAGGAAAGCAATTTATACATTTTCTCATTATCAAACATATCATTGGGATGTGTTGTCATCTTAAAAATTACTGGGATACTCCAATTTTCCCCTAAATTTTAATTTTATTTTTTATTTATTTTTTTGAGTTGGAGTCTCACTCTGCCGCCCAGACTGGAGTGCAGTGGTTGCTCCCTGCCACCGCAACCTCGACCTGCTGGGCTCCAGCGATCCTTCCGCCTCAGCCCTCCACGTAGCTGGAACTACAGGCGCATGCTACCACGCCCGGCTAATTTTTTATTTATTGTAGAGATGAGGTCTCGCCAAGTTGCCCAGGTGCGTCTTGAACCCACGGCTCAGGCAATTCACTCACCTCGGCCTCCCAAGGTGCGGGATTACAGGCTGAGCCACCGAGCCCGGCCATCCCCTAAATTTTTAAAATAGCTTTTTAAAAATTAGATGTTTCCTGGAGTTTAAATGTATAGATCTATTTAGAGAAAAAGAATCCATTCATAAAGCACCCCTATTTTTCAAGCTTAGAAAAATAGTCTGCTGAAAAAGGTTGTAGCCCAAATAAGCTTATATTTGATCCCAAACAAGATTTCTTCACCAGAAAATAGGGGTCCAGAAGGAAGGGAGGGGAGTTGAACCATTTAAGTTCTGAGAACGTGAATTTTCTCAAATCTAAATTATCTTGGTGGGGCATGGTGGTTCATGCCTATAATCCCAGCACTTTGGGAGATCAACATGAGAGAACTGCTTGAGCCCAGGAGTTTGAGACCAGCCTGAGCAATATAGCGAGGCCTTGTCTCCACACACACACACACACACACACACACACACACACACACACACACACACACATACATTTAGCTGGGTATGGTGGAACATGCCTGTAGTCCCAGCTACTCAGGAGGCTGAGATGGAAAGATCGCCTGAGCCCAGAAGGTTGAGGCTGCAGTTAGCCATGATTGTGCCACTGCACTACAGCCTGGGCAACAGAATGAAATTCTGCTTCAAAAAAATAAGAATAAAAAATAAATTATCTTGTGCTCCTTACAGTACCATGCTGTAAGTCTGCCTTGTCCATTGTAGACACTTAATAAATTTAACACTCAATTTGACTGAATGTATAGCTTTGGAGAGCACTTGTGTCTATTTTAGCTGTTTTGAATCATATTGGTAAACCTCTGAATTTCTGGTTGCATGGTGGGTCTCCCCTATGTCTTTCAATTGCATTTATGTCCCTTAAATAACCTAAAACTTAAAATGAAAAACAGTAAACATTTAGAGCCAGACCTTTTTCCAGGTGCTCCCAGTCCTTGCTGAGACATGTAGAATCCTAACCCTAACTCAACGGGCACCGCGCAAAACCTGGTCCCACAGATATATGAGCGTGTGTGCGCCAGGCAGGCCCTTGGAAAGAAGGGGTGTGTGGTTGTATAAATCCTGATACAGGAGGACAATGAATCCACAATGCACACACAGCCCACACCTGCTATCACACGCTGTAATAAACCCCCGCCAGTGTGCCCGTGACAAAGTTGATCCCAAAGGATAGAGAGCAGTGATGGAAACTATAAATCTGTTCCAATAGTCAGCCATTCCTCCCACCTCCCGTGTGTCGTCTGTGTGTGTGCACAAACAAGACTGCCGATACGTAAATACTGAGAGAAGTGTAATCCATCTCCTGCTGCACATTCTGTTTCCAACCCGGCTCTGTATGTTGCCTGGAATTTCATACAGTATTCAGAAGGATGGAGATGGCCCAGCCCTTTGTTCAAAGGAAGTAGGCAGGGGAGTCTGACTTGAGCAGATTCAGAGATTTTATTTTCCTTCCTTCGTGGAAAAAAAAAATCAGCTTAACATTGCATCACCGGTGTTTATGATTCATATTACAAGCAGGGCAACCTCTACACCCAAATAAAAATTTCATTTATGATATGGTGGACTTAATATGAATAAAGGCCCAAGGTTTTCCAAGGCACCAAAGAAAGATGCACCTGCCACAGGGCTAATCACAGGAGAGAATGAGGAAAAGATGGAGTCTGGGAGGGTAATAAAAGACAAAAGCAAACTCAAATGCCATAAATTGATATGAAGTAAAAAAAAAGAAATGAAAAGGAGGGGAAAACCCATAGCGTGTCCATCACCTGTGCTTGGGAGATGGACATAAAGAGATGAATTTAAGGCACACTTAAATTCCTGACACTCTTCTTCTCCGGCTCGAAAATCCTACTAGTTAAAAATATGATTGGGATAGCTAAAAAGGCACAGGCGACAAGACAGGTTGCATACGAAATTCAAGGTGGCTTGAACAGATTGTTTCTTTCAACTGCACAAGAAGAAGTAATGGAGAGAATGGAGCAGGTTTAAGCGGGTTCTTGATGTCAATGAAAATAAAAACCACAACAACTTTTATACCCTTGTAGCATTTGGCTAATGAGTCACTAAAACCATCCCAGCCCATCCATCACTTCTATTGCAGAGACTCAACCACTCTCTCTCTCTAATTGGTCTAGACAGGTGTCATGATGTTTCAGCACATTGGAAAAAAAAAATCCAGAGGTTTTCTTCAGTGAGACTGAAAGGTAGACACTTTGGAAAATGTTAGTCTAATTTCAACCTTCTTTGAAACAGTTTACATTTAACCAGAAAATAAAGACGATTGACAGTCTCCAGATTTAACTCCACCTCCCAAAAAAGCCCTCTATAGGATCAAAAGGGAAATGGAAAATGAGTTTGATCATTTGGAATGGCTGAACCCTGCTCTCAGAAGTAACAGATTTTATCTGGGGATCTCACTTCATGTACGTTGTTTTTTAAAAAAATATCAATAGCAAGCAAAATTAAATACACAGGGTTTCAGATGGCAACTTCACCTTGCCATAAAGTAACTAAAGACAATTCTATACTATCAAATGATTTCAAGTGCTATTCAGTACCTTTCAGGATACTGGGTTTCACCAAACCCTGTACTTATGAAAGCAAAGAGAGATGAACAATAAATTAGGAAGAGACCAAATCTGAGGAATGAACCTGCCACCACCACATTCTACCAGAAACAACAGTTCATTCATGACGTTTTAAAGTTGTCTTTCAACCAAGTTTTGACACAAATGAATAATAGTCAGGAACTGGAACGTTCTGCTGGTGTTTCGCTGTTCACTCATAAACAGAGAAATAAACAAGAACAGTACAAGTTAAGGACAAAGCATCAGGCTCAACTTTTAATTTCCTGGTTGCTATCAGGAGAAATCACAACCATCTTGCTATTTAAATATATTTTTTAAAGTGTAATTTCTTTGGAAGAGGGGTTATGCAGTAAAGAAACACTGTGCAGAGAAAGAGGTGACATGAATTTCTACTTCTGTTTGCCTTTATTTGTTTAAAACCCTGTAATAAGAGCCTAGTTGTTGATGGACAGACTATACTAACTTAAAACTGATGTTGACAGGCTGCAGTGGCTCACGCCTGTAATCCCAGTACTTTGGGAGGCGGAGGCAAAAGGATTGCCTGAGATCAGGAGTTTAAGACCAGCCTGGGCAACATAACAAAACCATGTCTCTAAAATAAATCAAAAAATTATCTGGGTGTGGTGGCTCTCGCGTATAGTCCCAGCTATTTGGAGGCTGAGGCAGAAGGATCGCCTGAGCCCTGCATGTCGAGGCCATGGAGGCTGTGATGTACCACTGCACTCCAGTCTGGGCAACAGTGAAACTCTGACTCAAACAAACACAAAAAACCTGATGTTGCACATCCCGACATCAGAGCTTTCCCTAAGAATATATTTCAATGTAGAATAGTGGTAAAGAACCTCGAAGGTGATTCCTTAGAGTGATGAAATGGGTCATCACATTCAGAGTTGCTGAGGATGCCAAAGAGAATCTTTGGGTCAAATACGAATTTTAGTGTGAATTTTAGTGTGAATTTTACCTACCTCCTTGAGTATCTGTATGCAAAAGTTCTGAAACTAACATGGACCACAAAGACCAAGTGTAGGAATATTAATTACTCCTCTGGATATGTTTTAAAAAGTTGTATTTTCTTTGACAACTTGAGATATAATATTCACTGCTTCAGATTTCAAGAGAAAATAATAGTATGAAAGTGGGAATTCCAGGCTGGGCATGGTGGCTCATAACTGTAATCCCAGCACTTTGGAAGGTGGAGGCAGGAGGATCACTTGAGCCCAGGAGTTTGAGACCCACCTGGGCAACATAGCAAGATCTCATTTCTACAAAAAAATTTTAAAAATTAGCTGGGCATGGGGGTGCATGCCTGTCATCCCAGCAACTTCGAGGTTGAGGCAGAAGGATTGTCAGAGCCCAGGAGGCTGTGGTGAGCCATGATCATGCCACTGCATGCCAGCCTGGGTGACAGAGTGAGGCTACTGTCTCAAAA
>NW_007017739.1:842811-881703 GCF_000164805.1 Carlito syrichta
AAAAAAAAAAAAAAAAAAGAAATTCCAGTTTCAAATCAGTAAGTAGTTTCTATAACTTAATCTCTATGTATCTATCATGTACTTCAGTTATGTCATGTAGCTGAAGATCATTTTTCTCTATCTATAAATTACAAATCTATGCAGAGAATTGAGGTTAGATGACAACAAATCTCTAGGCTAGAAGCATCATGCTGGTACTTTTTTTCTTTGTGTTTATATTTTATATTTTTTGTAATAACAATGTTTTACATCTCTAATCAGAAATACAGCGCATTTTAAATAAAGTAATTAAGCAGTTTTCCTTAAAATTATCAATCTAATGAAAAATAAATGGGGAAGAGGATTTGGGAAGAAAGAAAATGCACCAGGATAGATTTCAAAAGGGTCATGCGTGGTTTCACTAAAGCGGTTACACACAAAATATGAATACAATGGTCATTTCCTTATTTAACAAACATATCCAGCAATTTCTGTTTGTAAAGGGCTAGTTCTGGACATGGAGTTAGAAAAGGAATAAGAAATGGTTCTTGCCCTTAAAGTGCTCACACTCTCAGCTTGTGGAAGACAGTATGCATGGGCACAGTGAAAGCTCACTCTTGCCTCACCAGCATCTACAGGTTAAGCCCACACAGGTTGGTGCCTGGCTTTTCAAAACTATACAAAAGAAATTAGCAGAAAATCATATGATTATGTGTCCTCTAGATATAGAAGGATTTAATGATCATAAAAGTAGTAGATGAAGTTAACATAAAAAGACTGATAACTTTTTTGTAAATTTCTGTTTCAAACATCACCTTAAACAAAATTAAAAGACAACAAATAAAAGATGTTTCCTACAAATATAGCTATGACTGACCTCCTTGATAAATGAAGGATATAGAAATTGAGTAAGAAAATCCAGAGGAACTATGAATGACCAAAAAAAACATGAAATGTGTTCAAACCCACAAGTAACCACAGAACAATGAATTCAATCAACAATTCAATCTAATTTTGTCATCTGTTAAATTAGTAAATATTTAAGACATATGAGTCCAGGAAAGTACGGAGATGCATGTGAGAATAATAAAACTACCTTCAGAAAGGGGATCACTTCAGGTACCTCAGGAGGAAAGTGAGGGGTCTATGATCAGAACTTCGTGGCTATTTGTAATGTTTCATTTCTATTGCTGGGTGGTAGCTACATGAGTTTGACTACATTATTCTCTAACTTTTCTCTATAACTGAAGGAGTTCATTTTTAAAAAGAAATATAGCTCAGTGTTGGTGGCTCTGATTGTGGTGTGGATTGACAAGGACTTTCTTCAAAATCTGGGCAACGTGCATCAAGGGCCTTAAAAATGGCTTTTGACTTCCAAAGTTCCATTACTAAGAGTCCACCCTTGGAAAAAATCTGGGACAAAAACAAAGATTTAAGAGCAGTGATTTTTAAAAAAATAATTTGGCCTTTTTTACTTTAATTTTTTAATTTTAAATATGTGGGGTACAATTCAGGGTTAGGTATACAAATATTCACTATGCAGGTACCCTTGTTGATGAGGTGTGCTCCCCTCCCTCTGGCAGTTTCCCACTATGAGCAGTGATGTTTAACACAGTATTTTTTCTAATAGTAAGATATTTTAAACACTCCAAAAAAAGAGGACTAGTAAAGTAACTATACTACATCTATAAGAGGGACTATTATGAAGTGATTAAAATAAAATTTTTGACATATGTATATACAGAAATTATCAAAATGGGTTGTTACGTGATCAAAGCAGGATACAAAGATCTATCTTTATTTACATATATATATGTAGACATACATATGTACACAGACATACTTATATACATACACTTTATGATGTCAACAGTGTAAAAAGGAGATGTATAGGTAATATGAAATTGGGAGATTATTATGCTTTACCAGTGAACTCAAATTTCACATTGTTAATTTCTTCTTTCCTAAAAAGGAGTCAATTCTATTTCTTTTCCTCAAAGAAGTTTTCACTTCAATGTGACTTATATGAAGAATTGGCTAAAATTTAAGAAATGAGCCTGGGGTCATTTTTTAGTGGGGGACAACATAGTTATGTAGAAAGAAACGCAAACAGTCATTATATTTATATATATATTTAATTATAAAAGCAATAACCTCATTTACGCTAATTACTGGTATGTTTCCCCAGATATTTTTATATATACAGTTTGCTGTTTGTTTGTTTGTTTTTTTACAAAGAATAGATACTGTGTTCACAGACTTTTCTATCAGCAGGCTATGGGACCCATTTTGCACTCATGGATCCTACAAACAGAAATGGTACGCATATATCCTTTTCATAGTGTCTCTTGAGGACAATCAGTATGAAGACTCTACAATGCAAGTGCAAAAGCAGTTTGGATAGTAATGAAAAAGATTTCTAGAGAAAGCAAGACCTTCCAAGTCACTGATGGCAGCACTGAGTGCAGAGAAGGTAGTTGAGAAGATAAAGAAGATGGACATCTATGGTCATACCACCCTGAACGCATCTGATCTTGGAAGCTAAGTAGGGTTGGGCCTGGATAGTACTTGGATGGGAGAAGATGGGTTACTTTCTCCTTTATAATATCTTGCAATTTTTATTCCAGGCTACCTGTATAACTATGAACTGCAGGAGGGGTGTGTGTGTGTGTGTGTGTGTGTGTGTGTGTGTGTGTGTGTGTATCAGCTTCTGCAACTATTTGTAAGCAAAATAGTGAAAGTCCAAGCCTACTAAAATCTTAGCAATAATATAATCTATGTAGTTTCTGTTTTCCAAAATTACTTCCTTTATGTTGCTATGTGTCAAGTAGTTTTTCATTAAAGATCAGCTTAACTGTAAAAGTAATAATTTGAGGTGGAAGAGAAAACTCAAATTTGCAAACTGTAGTGTTTTATTCCTGCGTAATCTTGTCAAAGTTTCCACACTAAAAATAAATTCAGGAAAATATCTTTATATAGCATAATTATAAAGAGGAGGTAAGGCACTCAAAGGACTTTTAGTGGTGGAAAGAGGCATATGTCATACTTTAGCAGATTACTACCACCTAATTAACTGATAACCCTTCTTTCCCAGAGCCCAGAGAAGACAACATTGGATAAGCCAATTGTTTAACTGGTTAGAAAATACTCAACTTTCTGTCAGCACTGCATGCCACTTACTCAAGTTCTTGCCCCAGGAAGTGGCCCTTTTGAGACACACACACATACTCACACACATGCATAGGCACTCACATGCAACTCAGTGTCCTATTACATTTTGTGAGGGGAGCTGATGTCCTAGCCTTGTAGGTTTGTAATAGTGGGTTCTTTTATCCCAGAAGAATAGTTCCTTTTTTCCTCCAGTCTCCCATCCAAAGCTAACATTTTTTGTGATCTGAATTGTCTCCAACTGACCACTGACCCTTCCACTGCTCCCACAGACTATCCATCCCCATCAACTATTCTTCTTCTTGTCTTCAACCTCTGTTTTTCCTTCTGTCAACAATGTCTATCACTTCTTTTGACTTTTCTTCCCACTGAAGCTACTAGCCTGATCTCACCTATTTCATTTACCATGAAACTACTTGAAAGAGTTGTTTATGTTCATATCTGTTTTTAAAAAATATATATCTCCTGATACCCTTGCAATATGACTTTCGGCCTTAGTATGTATGACACTCAATCTGTTCTTGATAGGGTTAGTAATTTCCTCTCAGCATCACCAATGACTTCAGAATATTTAAACTGAGCAGTTTATTTTACTCCTTGTCCTATTTAATAATTCTTTATCATTTTATATTAATACATTCTCCATGGGTGAGCTTATCTATTCCCATGTTTTCACATTCACTTCTATAATTTCAACTCTTGTATATGGTATTAAAAGTCCTGACCAGATTTCTTTCTCTAGCTTGATATCTCCAACTGGATATTTTCAGACTCCTCAAGATTATTATCTTTAAAACCAAACTCATTACAATAAACTGTCAAATAAGATTATTATCTTTAAAACCAAACTCATTACAATAAACTGTCAAATAATATATTCTCAGTATAATAGAGGATAACAACTGGGAACAAACAAATAAAATCAAACCTAATGATGAGACTCTGGAAATAAAATAAAACAAAAGTGCCTGATTTTATTGTTATTACTGATATTCAACTTTGTTTAGAAAATTTCAGCCAAAGCAATAATATAAGAAAAGTAACTAGGAGGTATGTATGTTGTCAAGGAAGAGGCAAAAGCATCATTGCTTATTAATGATATAATTATTTACCTAATAAACTATAGCAAATCAACTGGAAAACTATACAAATTAAATCTGCTCAGCAAGATGACAAATTATAAAATTTAGTTAATTTTTAAAAAGCTCAATAGCTTTCTTAGATATCAGCAATATCAGTTAGGAAAAAAAAAAGGGAACATCCAATTCACCATGGGAATTAGAAGCTATAATTATTAGAAATATATTTTAAAACAACTGCATGGTATCTATATGGTGAAAATTGCAACATGTTACAGTGGAGCATGAGGGAAGGTTTAAATAAATGCAGAAAAAAGGCATTTATGGAGCTACATGGAAAGATATACATAGTAATGCTACCAATTTCATCTAAATTAATCTGTAACTTTTATATTATTACAATAAAAATTCCCAAGTTTCCTTGGGCTAGACGTAGAATTTGATTAAAATGTTTCTAAAGCTCAAGTGAAAAAATAAAAACAGATTAGCTAGAAATGTTGAGGGAAAACATTTAGTAATAAGGAGGAATTATCCTGGCAGATATTAAAATGCTTATAGCTACAGTAATTAAAACAATAAGTTCTGGTTTACAAATAGGTAGATTAATGGAACAAAGGAATATTTTCAAAAATATCCCTGACAATATATAAGAATTTATATAATCTATTGTGGCATTTCAAATCAATAGGAAAAGTAGCCAACATTCAACAAATACATGGAGATCAGTGACTAATTGGGAAAAACAGTTCAAGCCATATGTTTTGTCTTTTAAAAAGACAGGTTGAAGCAAATGTGTGCATGATTATGTTAAATGTTAAAGTTCAGTTGTGGGCAGATGGATATCTATTGTATTATTTGCTGAATTTTTGAAACATACCATTATTTAGAATCAAAAACCAGAGGATTCCATCAAGCAAGAGATTTATAGATTAGCTTAACTAAGAGAAGAACATATGCATGAAAAAAATGGACAAATTTAAAAATAAATTTTATACTGTATAAAAGACAAAAATCTGCAATACATAAAAAGTACTTAATAAGAGTAAAAATGGTAAATTCTCCACTAGAAAACAAGACAAGAACTATAAGCCAGTTTAAAATCTGGTTTTAAAAAGTGTTAATAAAAGACTCAGAAAATATGAAATTTTTTTTTCTTCTCTGGTAAACAAAGTCTTGAAAATAAAACAATAATGTGTCATTTTAATTTGTCAAAGTGTAAATTTTTTTAAGAACTAAGACTATCCAATGTCGGGTAGAATACAGGGAAACAGACATTTTCATACACTGTTATTATGAGTATAAACATATATCCTACATCCTGAGGGTAGTGTAGCCATATCCTCCAAAATTCACATATACATATAAACAATAATCAAAGTTTGAGTTTAAGTTTTTCAAACTGGAAATCAATAGAAGATGGATTTGATTTGAAGCAGGTAACTAATTTATCTTATATTTGTTCACTAGAAGGTCTTACTGCTTTGTACAGAACAGATTGTCAAGGAGCAAGAATGGAATCAGACCAACTATGCACTGCAAATGTCAAATTCCTTATTTAACATGTTGGTTTTTACTTGTGACTTTTCAATATTTAGACATACCTATGAGGGCATTAATTTGTACTTTTGCCCTAGGTCTTTAAATAACTTCAAATGACTATGACCTCTTTGAAGTGTTCATGTTAGCATCCTTTGAAAGGATGCATGTTTGCATCTTGTATACCTTACATACAGTTTGCCTTTAATGAAGTTTGTTAAATAAATTAACAAACCACTATTATATCACCTGTCACATTGTGTTTTAGCTGGTTAAATGTCTGTGGTTCTCACTAGGCTGCCTGCTTCTTGAGAGAGTCAAACATTCATTCATTTCTATACTCCTATCACAAACCACAGTGCCAGATAAATAAAAGGTAAAAAACAAATGTTTGTTGAATGAATGAATGAAGAACCCTGGTTTTTACTTATAAAATGGACTCTTTACATGTATGTTCCAAAACGCTAATTTAAAAATGAAGGCGTCTGAAAGTAGACCTTGGGGTATGGCTTTAACATCAAGGAGAGATACTGAGGCTGCCTTGGGATCAATTAAAAAAGAAAAGAGAGAAACAAAAAGAAAACAGAGGGAGAATTATATAGGAACAATTCGTTAGACTTCTAAGCACACAAGTAGGTGAGCTCGTGGTTTGTCTAACAGAAGCCACAAAGAAAAAAATACCATCCCATGGCCCTCTGCAGTAGGTAGAGGGTAAACATAATTTTACTTTCTTTTATTCCTCCTGCTCCTCTTTCTTTTTCTTTTTTAAGAAAAACAGGTTTATTAAAAGAAAGATACACTGTGAAGGGCACAACGAGCAGGACAACAGCAAGAGTGTCTGCTGGCTGCTGCCCTACTTGTCTTTTTTCATCTCTAAAACCTACTGTAGAACATCTTTGAACCCTTATCAACAGCCTAATCAAGCCCACAGTAGCATTGGCTGCGATAGTCCTGGCTGAAAATGCGAGTACCAGCTTCCCTGCTCAGACATATCACACTGAAGTGTTTTTTTTTTTTTTCTTCCTCTTGATTTTTTTTTTCTTTGTTGTGCATGCAAGAAAATCCACTAATATGTTTTGGAGAAGATAAACCCATTTGTTCACAAACAGAAAATTCCAAACCAAGAATCTCTAAACCATGGGCTTACAGTAGCCCCATGAGGCTCCGCAGTCACTGAAGATTTCTTTATTGACATACTCTTGAGAGCAGAGTGGTTTTAATCATATTTTTTCATGAAAGTTAATATTAAAACAGAAACACGCCACCTTACTGAGTTGCATTTAGAGTCGGTGGCAAGGGCATAAAGAGAAATGAGGATTTTTCTTTTCCTTTAAAGCAGAAGTTTCTCCATACAAATCCAACCATATTAAAAGCAGATCTAAAAGCAAAGCCTCATAGACTTCCAGTTAAACATGGTAGATTGAACATGGGTTTATCTTTGTTTCCTCTCCCAGTCCCACCAAAGTAATGAGAATAAAAACATATAAAATCGGGAATAATAATAATTAATAATAATAATAAAAGAATAAGAAAGGCATAAATCCAGAAGGAAAAGAAAAATGGGAAAAAAGACAACAATGGAAGAAGAATGTCAACAAATCTTTGGAAGAAAGACAGCCATGATAAGAATCATAACGGCCTTAGAAAAACAGATGAAGTGGAAATAAGTTTCTGCAAAGGGATAAGAAGAAAGCTTACTCTCCCTGCAGAATTCAAAAAGGCTAAAAATAGGAGGATTAGCTGAAAGTTTGTGAAAGGAACAGTTCGAGCGAGATACTCTCCTCCATTCCTCAAAGTCAGGAGACAGCTCCTATTTCATTTCTTCAGAAGTCAGAAAGAAGATTCATTTAAGTGAGTATCAAGTGGGAGTGGCTTTAGATGTAGAGATACTGGGCCCTCGAATGGAACAGGAGCATTAAATACAAGTTTGCAAGCTGAACAATTATGTTCCCCAGGCACAAAATAAAAGGAGGTGTTTCTAGAGAAACTGAACAGCCCTCCATAAGAGAATGACCACTAAGGAATAGTGGCTCACGCTTATAATTCCAGCTTTTTGGGAGGCTGAGGTGAGAGGATTGCTTGAGGCCAGGAGTTCAAGATCAACCCTGACAACAGAGTGAGACATTTGTCACTTCTAAATAAATAAATAAAGCCAGGAGTGGTGGCTACATGTACTTACTCCCAGATACTCAAGAGACGGAGGCAGGAGGATCACTTAAGTCCAGGAGTTCAACGTTACATTGTGCCATAATTGTACCACTGCATTCTAGTATGGGTGACCAAGTAAGACTCTGACTCAAAAAAAAAAAAAAAAAAAAAAAGAGAGAGAAAGAAAGAATTACTTATCACTTGGGGTCTCCCAATGAAAACACTCATTCCCTGCTTCATCCTACAGTAGACAAACCTAGCCAATCAACTTTTCAGAGGAAGTCAAAGAATATAAGATATTTGGAGGAAGCTGAATTACTGGAACTGAAATAAACTGGGGAAAAAAAACCTCAGAATAAAAGTTTGAGAATAAGACAGAGACAATACAGGGAACAAGGGAACACAAGAAAACCTTCAAATAGAAGTAATATCTTCTGAAAGGTAAGAGGAGATGTTGCATCTGTGAAATATAAACAGAATGAAATATACATAGGAACAACCAAAAATCAAGAATGCCACATTATTAGAATTTTTTTAAAATCCAGTTGAATGGTAAGAAGATAAAATTGCAAAAAGCCAATAGAGGAGAAAAGATAAGAAAACTAGAAAATATATCCAGGCAAGTTCACCACATAATTAACAAAAGTCTCTAAAAGAAAGAAAAAATAAAACAGAGGTAAACAAATTATCAGAGAATCATTTCAGAAAAATTTCCCCGAACTAAAAGACATAAAAACAACAGATTAAAAGGTTCCAATCAGGTTCCCAGCTTAAAGAACATAAAAAGACACACATTAAGACACATGTGTATAAATACAAAATACTGGAAACACAGAGAAGATTCTAGATGTTTCCAGAAGGAGAAAAGCAAGTCACACAAAGCAACCAGAACTAGAATGGCATCTATCTTCTCAGTAGCAGCAGCATTGGAAACTCAAAGACAACAGGGCAGTCTCTTAAACAAACTGAGATAAAATGATTTTGAAACTAGAATTCTATAGCAAGTCAAAGTATTACTCACATTTGAGGGTATCATAAAGATATTTTCAGATATTTAAGTTCTCAAGCATTTACCTTCCAAGACATGTTTTCTGAGGAGGATACCAGTAAAGTACTTTAACAAAACTAGAGGAGGAATTGAGAAAGAGGAGAACATAAAATCCAGGGAAGGTAACCCCAAAAACCCAGGCAGAGAAAAACAGGAAAGAAGGAATGATATTTTCAAGATGATAACAAAGGATTGAGAACAAAGACAAGCGGACTTGGAGTAAAACTACAAAGCAGCTTCCCATGCTGGTGTGAAAATGATATGTAGGCCTTCTGAAGAGCATACCAATATATATCTCATAGGTATGACTGGATGGATGGTTTTATTGGGAAGGTCTCAGAATATGTGGAAAGAATCCCTGAGAAAATTAAGCAAGTAAAAAGAATGTTGTATAGGAAAAGTAATACAGCTTTCATATTGTACTCAGCATAAAGTTATAAACCTTAACACTAATTCAGGCAGGACGGGAGCGAGAAGGCAGTGGTGATGCTCATCTACTAAAATAGAAACTCACAGATCATGTCCAAAATGAACAAATTGAGAAAAAGCATAATTATTTAGAAATACAGAAACAGCAGAAGAGACAGATAAAGGAATGGAAAATGGCTTCCTTTGGGGAATAGAATTCAGGGTGGGAGGTGGATTTGGGAAATGCTATTTGTAATCATAAGTCTTTAGGTATTGCTTGACTTTTCAAAAGTATATGCACACATTACTTTACAAAAATAAAAACTAGTATACAAGCAAATGTAAGTCTCTGTGAGTTAGTCTCTCTGTGAAATTCCCAGGCATAACTGAAGTAGGTGAAGCCCGCTCCAGGCTGGGATGGAGTGCTCCTTCAACTCCTCCCTACAGAGAACACAGAGTTCAGGCAGTATATGGGACCCTTCCACCTACTGTGTTCTTCTTCAAGGCAGCTGCTTACGTAGAAAAGTGACCTTGGGCCTCGATGACCTGAGGTCACAGTGTTCATGAACTTGGGCTTATTTGAAGTCTCTCATGAAAGCAGCTCTGATGCCCAGTGAAACTCCAATTTCTTTTACTTGAGTAGTTGGTTCATCAGACTAGTCCTACCCTATCCTTGATCCTTTGCCCGCAGACCTACTCTCAGTTTTTGAGAGGAAATAGGTAGAACCTCTCTCCTCTGTAACTTTTCCGGTTTCCAATCCCTCCTCTCCCATCTGCATGCTGCTAACTCCAGAGGGTCATTTTCCTTGCCATCTAGAATTCACACACTCTCCTTTGACTTCTGTTGTATTGGTATTCTCAGTGATCTCTATAGGAAGAATATACAACCATAGGAGGATGCATGAGTGCACAACCATAAGACCAACGGATATACTCCTCTACACATAAAGCAATTCTGCAGTGTATATGTTCAAAGATAAACACCTCTGCTGACATCTCTACGTAGAATTTGTATAAACCAGAATGCAAACAGCATATAAAAACATAATCCACACACCACTGACAAATTCCCTTGTATGTCAAAATATTATATGAATACCACATACAGCCTGCCCCTATAACCTATATTAAGTGTAGTACATATTTGCACACTTCCACGTAGGCACGCTAGGAGAGAACAGCCTGAACAGACGCTGTTTTTCCTTCCTGACAAACGGGCATGAAATAACAGGCTGACATCTGCCTCTGCAGGTCATTCAAGTCAGCCTACTACATGTCAAAATTCAAACTGCTCCATCCATCAACGGCAGACCCAAAATTAACGTAGCTTGGAAACTCGGCGGCAAGACAGTAACAGCCCAATTCAAAGTTTGACCTTCGAGGAATGGTGGGGTACAACGGAAAATTATTTCATGCCCTGTACCAAAGCCAACAATAGAGTTTGAAGAGATTTTCAGTTAAATTAATTTTAAAGAAAAATCCCCCAGTGTAGCAGTTTAACTCTTAGGGTCACATAAAAGGAGTGCTAAGCACAGAGATTTTGCTATCTGGAGGCTCTGCCAGCACCTTCTGCAAAAGAACTAAAACAATATTTTAGGCAAAACAGTTTGAAGTCATTTGCACTGTAGCACATACTAAAAGTCTTTATCAGTAAGTGAAGAAATCATCAAGAGATTTAGTCCCTCATAGAATTTTTTGGAAATGGCTATTAGTTAAAATAAAATTGTAAATGAGATCAGCCCTTCCAGATTACAAATACAAATGTACCCTTTTCTGGAGATATTTTAAAGGTAATGATTTCCCTCTGCTCAATTGTAACAAAATTTATGCTGAGAGATTTTATAGCCGGTACCCAAAGACGACCACCTACTTAATAAATGAACCGGAAGCTGATGCATAAAATTATTTTACCTACTGCGTTGGCTATAATGCAAAGCATAACACACTTAAAAGAAAAAAAACTATACATTTGTAGCCAGTGACATACTGAACTATACTTTAAATTCATGTTTCATGAAGGTCAAGTTACCGTTTTCTCCCTGCTGAAGACTGTTTCAAAACTCAATCTGAAAAGTTGTCTAGTGTTCCTTTTCAACAATTCCAGCGTTCCCATTAACATGGGGTCTAGGCTGAAGCAGAGAACATGTTTCCTAAACTTGTTAACGGAATGCTCAGAATCTCCAGAATCCTTTCTCCCTACCAAGTCCTCTCTGGCACCTCTTTTCTCTCTAGTCTGCAGTAACAAACTTAAGCCCCCGCCCCAAAACAAAAGCTCTTTTCAGCTCCTATCTCGCTCTTGAGTTGTGCTCCATTTCCCTGTCTCTCCTCAGTCATATATTTCGTTTTTTTTTTTTTCTTTGAGTTGGAGTCTCACTCTGTCGCCCAGACTGGAGTGCAGTGGCTGCTCCTGGCCACTGCAGCCTTGACCTGCTGGGGGCTCTGGCGATCCTTCCGCCTCAGCCTTCCAAGTAGCTGGAACTACAGGCGTGCATTACCACACCCGGCTAATTTTTGATTTATTGTAGAGATGAGGTCTCGCCAAGTTGCCCAGGCGGGTCTCGAACCCGCGGGCTCAAGCAATCCACTCACCTCAGCCTCCCAAAGGCGCGGGATTACAGGCTGAGCCACCGAGCCCAGCTAGTCATATATTTCTTGAAAGAATAATTCACATCCTCATGCTCTGAATATTCTACTCAAAATCATATTGCTATCTGGCTTCCATTCTTTTTTTTTTTTAGTTGGAGTCTCACTCTGCCACCCAGGCTGAAGTGCAGTGACACTCTCATGGCCACCCCAGCATCAACCTGCTGGGCTCTGATGATCCTTCTGCCTCAGCCTTCCAAAGTAGCCAGAACTACAGTCATGCACTACCACGCCCAGCTAATTTTTGATTTATGGTAGAGATGAGATGTCACCAAGTTGCCTAGGCTGGTCTCGAACCCACAGGCTCAGGCAATCCACTCGCCTTGGCCTCCCAAAGTGCTAGGACTGCAGGCTGAGCCACTGAGCCCGGCCCTGGCCTCCATTCTTATCGTCACATTGAAAATAATCTCCTGCTTGCCAAATCCAATGACCTGCTTTTAGACCTAAGGTTAATGGACCTTTCTGCAGATTTGACCACCCCCACAATACACCCACCATGTTCTTTCTTAAAACTCATCCACAAATAACATTCCTATCTCTCTTTTTCTGCTGGATTCTCAACATGGGAGGTTCTGGTTTAATCCCCTTCCGTCTTTACACATCCTCTCTGGGTTAAGACAATGAACTGCAAACACATGTTGATGACTCCCAAGTCTTCCTTTCCAGCTCTGAAGCTCCAGATCCAGCTGTGTATCTCTCCTTGGTTATCTTTTAGACTCTGTAAATTTAAGATATTCCCTAGCCGGCACTTCTCCAAGAAAGCAGCCTTGAAGGTAACAGTAACTCCACAGGCAGGGCCAATGAAATGAATTTCCTAAGTACGCATTGGTTGAAAGCAGAAGAGTACCCTGTATAAGACACACCCTTTCAGACCTCCATGACTGCATGACTTTCTACACAGTACCCTCCACTCTTCCAAGTAGTTAGAGGCCCCTCTTCTGTGTGCTCCATAGCACCTCAAACAACCTGTATGTATGTATCTCATGTCACCAGAAGTAGGGAACGTGTGTGTATGACCTCCCCCTCTCAAAACCATAATACGTTTAATATTGTTCTTCAAAGAAGCTACGGCAGGTATGGGCACAAATACCTGATGAAGAAATGACTGGACTGATGATGCAATCGTGCTGAATACGTGACTTATTTGGCAGCATACATCAACTGGCCACAGTTTAGGGTTAGTGTGGGAGGGGAAAAGGATCAGTCAAATTTGCCAGAGTGTCTCATGGGATTTCGGTCAGATAGATTCTAGTCAAGCAGGTATTACTGGGAAAACTGGTAAACAGAAAAGTTTTCACTGTTAAAAATCCTGGTTATTTTTCTATTAACAAAAAATGAAAAATATTTTCATGGGGAATTCTCGATGTAACTTTTAAATGACCATCTTTTACTATAAAAATTGTTCTAAGCATTTATATCTTTTACCCAGTTAGCACTTAATAACTATGTTGATGATTAGAGAATTTTTATATGTCATGTTCAACCCTCTTTATAAAAATACCTAGCACAGCAAATACAACAAGCATTTATCAATAATGCTTTGAGAACATTTACTCGAGAAATTTTTAATGTGGAAAAAAATTTTAAAGTATAAAAAGCCATTTGGTTTAATTTCCTGACTTGGAAAAATGAAGTTGCTAAATGAGAGATTGTTTAGGTCTCTCTAGGTCCAACATTCTGGTCTCACGATTTCATTTCTCTTTTTCCTAATCCTATCAGCCTTGGAGGTCATGGAAACTCCAAAGGGATGGCCAAACCTTAGCCTTTGTGTAAGCATTCTAATTTATTCTCATGTAGCCAAAACCTAATAATTCTCAATGTTGTGGATGTGAGGAAATGATCATTCTCATGTTTTGCTGGTGAGAATTTGAAACTAATATGATTTTACAGTTGGAAAATTTTGAAATGTGTTTCAAAAGACTAAAAAAGCAGTCATATACTTTGATCAATACTCCATTCCTAAAATTTTATTCTAAAGAAACAAATGAGCTAATATATTCATTATGGTATTGCAAATATAACTACTATATTACAAATTAATTGTAATATTATTAGAAACTTACAAAATTAATTGATAGATTACAGAAAGTAGAGTATGTCTTTACAGTGAAATGCTGTGATCAATATATATTGACTAACATGTATAGACAGGTTGTAAAATCAAAACTGATCAGAGTTTAGACCACCTTACAATCTAAGAGATGTGTCCAAACGGTACACCAATCAAAATTTATGAATTATATTGTATTTGATAAAAATAAAGCAAAATAGCTAATTAACTGAACATTCCATTTCAAAAGCTAGAAAGAGAAGATAACAACAATAATAATAACTCCAAAGAAAGCAGAGATGGATGAATTAGAAGACAGAAATAAACTAAATTTGACAAACTAGATGAAAAGGTCTAAAAATACACTAACTTTGATAAACTTAATAAAAAGATCTATAAAAGATCTATACAACACACAAATGTATGCCAAATAAAAAGAAAGAAAAAGCAATGAATATTAGGAAATGGAAAAGGGGCATATCTCTACAGATGCAGGAGTCAAAATGAGATGATACTTATAAGGGACTTGAAAGTAGATGTTCACGCAATTATGTTCTGATAAATTCCAAAACTTCAATGAATGACTTTCTAAGAAAACACCCAAATTGTCTCAAAAAGAAATGATGCAAAAAATCTGAATAGATAATAACCACATGAGAAATTGAAAAATTTGTAAAACATCAACACCTCCAAAATGCCTCAAACTCAGTCAGTTATTTGAGTGAGCTCATCGCAGGAGGATCATATAATTTATTGTGTTAACTAGAACACTTTGGAGAGTGCAAGATGGTGCTGTTCATAATTAAGCTATTTTTTTCGCTTTTAAATGTATTTATTTATTTATATTTTAAAGATGCGGGATACAATTCAGGATCAGGTATACAAGTGGACATCATACAGGTAAAGTTCAGACCTTCCTTTGGTCCCCACTTTGCCTAGCTTGAGATCAGGTACCCTTATTGATGTTGTGTTTTCCCCCTCAACTCCACTCCCACAGCATCCTGCTACCACCAATCCCTTTCTTATAGTATTATGGTAAATGTTCAGGGTCCATTTATGAGTGAGAACACGTAGTACTCTGTTCTTTGTTTCTGCGACAAATCACTGAGTATTTAAGCTAGTTTTAATATGAGAATCAGGAGTTGTTTCCAGCAAATCAGCTGGTAGATAAATGGCTACACTGGTTGTACCAACTTTCAAAGGATAAATAATTCTAATGTTATGACAACTGCCATCATAGAAAAAAGATTAAAGGTTTTCAAACTCAGTCAAGAAAATCAGAAGAGAAAAACAAAAACAATAAAGAAGAAAGAAAACTCTATGCCTACTGATGCATGCTCTTAAATAAACAAAATATGTATATAATACACACCCCCTAAATGTCGCTTATAAATCAATAGAAAACAAACAACCCAACTGGAAAACGGTCAAAAGATACAAAATCAATTTACAGAAGATAATTACAAATGAACCATGAACATATTTTTAAAAAATGCTCAAACCCACTCGTAATGACACATGAATGAAAGATAATATTTTAACCCACCTGATTGAAAAATCTAAATGTTAATAATATTAAATGTCAAAAAATGTGGGCTTTCATGTATTCTTGGTGAGGATGTAAATTGGTGCTACCTATTTAAGGATATTTTGGCAAATTTTTTTTTCTGAGTTGGAGCACAGTGGCACGATCACAGCTCTTTTTTGAATTTGTTATTGTTGTTATTGTTGTTGTTGTTGTTGTAGCGACAAGTTCTCACTATATTGCCCAGGCTGGTCTTGAACTTCTGAGCTCAAGCTAGCCTTCCACCTGGGTCTCCCAAAATGCTGGGATTATAGGTGTGAGCCACCAAGCCCAGGCTAATCTGGCAATTTCAATCAAAATTTTAAATATGCACACTCCATGATATAAGGTTTCCCCTGCTAAGGCCTATACTACAGAAACACGTGATCAAATGCATGGGACATATGGGCGAGGGTGCCTACCACCACATTGTTTAATTTTAACAAATAACTAGAAACAATCCAAACAACTAATTTTTTCGTTATTGGAATAGTGTCAGAGAGACTAAATGATTTATCCAAGTTAACATCCTTACAAATGGGGTTTATAGGACTAGAAAAAGTTGTATATAAGCAAGGGTTTTAAGAACCATACAAGAGTTCGCTAATATTAAATTGTAGTTTAAGGTGCCCCTTGTTGGACAACTTCCATTCCAAGATTTCTGCGTCTTTCTTAAATCAGTTGATTGGAAATACACTAATGTCTTTGCACCAATCAGTTCTTGCCCTCCAAAATCACTTCCACTCTTGGGATGGATAACTTCGCCCTTCAACATTTTCTGATTTTCAAATCTTTAATAGAAATAAAGATGAAGGTTATTAAGTGCTATGTTAAAAAGTTTCCTAGATGCAAATATCTTTCCATTTGGATATTATGGTTATCATTTTCAATGTTACATGCTTTGAAATAAGTACTCAAAAGAAAAAGATCAACAGGAACAAAATATCACAATCGCCTTAACCACATGGGACAATACTTTCTATGTTAACCATCATAACTATCTCTGCTTCAGAGAGAACAAGTTTCTCTTTTTACAATGATGTTCCATAGGTAAGTAATTATTTACTGCATAATATTACAAAATAGTCAGGAAAATAAGTCATATTATACTCTTTTTTTTTCTTCAAAGTGAAGCTTGCAATATCTTAGAAAAGACTTCAGACCTGGTCTCCTGTTGGTTTCTGACTTTGGTCTCAATCTATATTGTTCTCTACTCAACATGTAATCATCATTAAGGCATGTGATACAATGCAGCCAAAACCTAGCTATAAAACAGCATGCATGGCATGACTCCCTTTTAGAATATAAATGTAAATATATAGTGTGTGTATACGCATAAAGAGTTTGGAAGGATTTTTGAGTGATTGTCTTGGGTATGATTATAGGTATTCTCTATTTTCTTGGCTTTGCTTATTTATATACTCTGATTTTATATAATGAATATGTATGAATTTTATATTTAATTTTTTTTGTAATAAACTTGCTTTTATTCTACCTACGGACTTTCTTTCTTTCTTTTTTTTTTTTTTTTTTGAGTTGGAGTCTCACTCTGTCACCCAGACTGGAGTGCAGTGGCTGCTGCCGGCCACTGCAGCCTCAACCTGCTGGGCTCAGGCGATCCTTCCGCCTCAGCCTTCCAAGTGGCCGGAATTACAGGCATGCGCTACCACGCCCGGCTGATTTTTTGATTTATTGTAGAGATGAGGTCTCGCTCCCAGGCGGGTCTCGAACCCGCGGGCTCAGGCAATCCACTCACCTCAGCCTCCCAAAGGTGCGAGATTACAGGCTGAGCCACCGAGCCCGGCTCCTACGGACTTTCATGTTTACTCACAGAGAGTTTAGGCCAGCAAGTCTGATGTACTGCATTTCCTAGCCAGTTAGAGTCTTTACAACATTTTTGTAACATAAATAATCTTTCCAAATAGTTAGTACTCATGTTTCTGAGACCAGAGGCAGATAGCTATGCTAGCCCCAGAATTACTGGCCCATAGCTAGTGGGACTCTATGTAGCAATAATTCATAAGAGTCCAAAGTTCCAAGCAGAGAAGTAAAATCAAAAGAGCAGTTGGAATAATATTGAACCTGGCAAGAGGAAATAAATATAGGCCTGAAAGCACAGGTTGTATTTCAGACAGATCTGGGTTTGAGTCACAGCTTTAAAATGTTATATAATGATAATTAACGTGTCTCCATGTACTTATCTTTAAAAGGAGAAAAGTAATGGTAACCATACTTTGTGATTCCCACAAAGTTGGAGTCAGGATCTTAAAATGGCAGGTTCTGATCATACAACTTCTATCCTTGACTCTGGAATTTCTCTCAATGTTGAACAACAGAGTTTGTTATTCACCAGCTGAATGGTGGTTCAGATAAGAGCCTTTTAGGTAGCTTCTTAAGATTATCAGAGATCTGAAAAGGTAGTAAAAAAAAAAAAAGTTCAAAATATCAGAGAAGGAAGAAATCCAGAGAGGGAAGCAGAAAAGTTTCTTTTGCCCCAAGGGCATTTTACAAAAAAGCAAACTTCTTTAAATTATACAGGATTCCCAAGATGCAAACCCTCAGAATAAGAGCAAGCAAGAAAACTCATCTAGCCCTCCTTCACTTCAGGGATTGAAGTTAAAGTTGTCTGGGCACTAAGTAGAGCAGAGAGAAAAAGCTATTCTAAGATTGACAGACTAAATTCACATCAGCTAAGAGAGAAAACAAAACAAAAACACAAAAAAACTGAGGCTAAGAATTCTATTAAGGTGGTCTTGAAGGTAATTCTCCTAGCTGCCTGGGTAAGCAGATTCAAATCATCTATGTAGGTAACTACCTTTATCCTAGGTCTCAAATAAAGCCCACAAATAATTATTTTCAGAAAAAAATAAGTAGCTCAGAATTTTTTTTTTTAACGTAAGTATGTCAGGGAAAGTTTGAAAAAAGCAAGTATGTCAGCAAGAAAAATAGAAAAAGACAAATGACTAAAAAAGACCTACACAATGGAATTATTAGGCACAGATTATAAAGCACCTATGCTTATCAAGGTTAAAGAAATAGAAATCAAGTTTTAAAATATATGCAGAGTACTATAAAATATAATTTACCAGAATTGATAATGTATAAAGTAGTACTTATAGAAATAAAAAACAAGAAAATTAAAGTTAAAAACACAGTAAACAAGTATAACAACAGATTAGAAACAATCAAAGAGAAAATAAGTAAATGGGAATATAGACCAGATGAAATCATCCAGAGTGCAGCTCAAAAAGGGAAACTATAGAAAATATAGAGGTTAATAGTTATGGGATGATATAGTGAGAAGACCTAACGTATTTGATGGGAGTTCAAGAAAGAGAATAGAGAGAACTGTCAAGAAGAAATACTTGAAGGAACATGGCAGAGTTTGCCAGAAAGTATTAAGACAACTGTTCACAGGTTCAAGAAACTGTTCAGATCCCAAATAATATTAAATTAAAAAGAAAGAAAGCAACACACACTTAAAAACATTATGGTGAAACTACAGAATGACAAAGAAAATAGATACAATCTTATGAATAGTTATAAAACAACAAAAAGTCAATTACAAAGTCAGTCAGAACAACTAGCTGGTTATCTGACATCTCGATAGCAACACTGGAAGTCAAAAGACAGTAGAATGAAATCTTCTTTATAGTGGAAGAAAATGCTTGTAAAATTCAATAGAATTCCATACTCAGAGGAAATATTTTTTAAGAGTGTTTTAGATATTCTGCACAGAGACAGGATGGGACCTCCACCAAAAATATGGTTTGGATGTTGAGAATGATGATGCCATACTCATATCAAGAAGGTATGAAAAGATTTGTTACTTACATAATTGAGTCTTTTGAGAAAACTGAGCAGGTTTCCCAAGCTGGTCCAAAATACTTTAGAGATCAAGGAGAGGTGAACAGCCTGGGGCTTTTATTATGCTACGGAAATGGACCCTGGGTTAGGGCTCCCATGTGTGTGCAGGGGCTTGTGTGGTATGCCTCTCCCACCCATCCCAGGGGAGAAAGTACCTTGGCTTTCTTTTCAGCCTGCCCAGATGTGGACCATAGGGGAAGAAGGACGGGATGAGACCTAAAAGCTGTCAGTAGTTAAACATAAAAAAAAAAAAAAAAAAATGAAGTCAGATTCCTCGCTAAAGAGTGATGGAGAAATAAAGACTTTTTTAAACAAATAAAAACTTAAGATTTGATGCTGGAATATTTTCACTAAAGGAAATAATAATTTATGAAAAGGCAGAAGTAATCCCAAGAAGTTATTCTGAGATCAAAGAAAAATATATATATAAGAAAATTAAATATATGAATACATTTAAACAAACTTTGACACAAAATTAATGACAATTTTTAGAAAAAAATGAAACACATGTATGACAAAATTATATAAGTTTGAGAGGGAGTAAAAGAAATTAAAGTGTTCAAAGTTCTTTCTTTGGTCTGGAGACAGTGTAAAGGTATTAATTAGCTTTACATTTTGATAGGTACAAATGATGTAATTTCTAGAAAAAAATCAATAAAATAATGAGGACAGAGTATATAATTTGCAAACTAATACAAGAAATAAATGTAATGATGAAAAATAATTAATCTAAAAGCTATCAAAAAAAGAAAAATAAGTATATAGCTGGAAAGACAAATAGAGAATGCAAAATATGATGGCAAATTTAACAATGATTGCATTAAATGTAAATGAGCCAACAACTTCTATTAAAAAACAATGTCAGATTGAATAAAAACAAAATCACTTCATATGATGTTTATAAAAGACATGTCATTCTTGTTATCCCAGAGCTTTGGGAGGCTGAGGCAGGAGGACTGCTTGAGGCCAGGAGTTCAAGATAAGCCTGGGCGACACAGTGAAACCCCATCTCTACAAAATAAAAAGAAATTATCAGGTGTGGTGGTACACACACGTAGTCCTACCTACTCAGGAAGCTCAGGTGGGAGGATTCTTTGAACCTAGGATTTAGAGGTTATAGTGATTTATAATCACTTCACTGCAGTTCAGTCTGGGAAAAAGAATAAGACCTCATCTCTAAAAATAAATACATAAATAAAATAAAAATACATATCTACAAAATAAAGATATGAAAGATTGATACTGGGAAGATAGACATACCAACCAAAAGAAAAATAGTGCAGCTATATTAGCAAAAATATAGATTTTAAAACAAACAGCACTGATAAAGAATGTCACTTTACAGTTCTAAAGATTTAATTCATACTTGTCTTGCTAATAACTGGATGGACAGAAAAAAATCAGTAGAAATAAAGATATTTAAACAATATGATTAACAAACTTACCCTAATTTGGCATTTAATAATCATGCTGACGATATCATGCTCAATAATCCATTATTTCTACTCCTAAGTATATTCACTCTAGAGAAATTCTTGTATATTTGCTCCAAAATACATACATAATAATGTTTATTGAAGCATTTTTGCAGTATCCCTAACAAGAAACAACCCAAATGATCGTCAAGAACAAAATGAATAAATACATTTTGGTAAAGTTATATAAGGGAATACTACACAATGATGGAAATGAATGAATGCTATGTAATCACTTAAATTGGGGTTTGCAAACTGTGGGCACAAAATCAATATATTTTTATAAATGAAGTTTTACTGGAATGCAACTGTGTTTACTCATTGACATAGTATCTGTGGCTGCATCAAAACCATAATAGCAGAACTGAGAAGCTGCAACAAAGCTGTATAGCCCACAAAGCCAAAAATTTTTACTATGTGGCACTTAGCAGAATAAGATATTGGCTATTTTCTTAAATGAATCTTGCAAGCATAATGCTGACCAAAGGAAATAAGTAACAAAGAATGCACACCAAATTATTTCATGTGCACAAAAACCTAGCAAAACTAAATTATATTGATTAAGGATGTGTATGTATGTCGTAAAATTTTAAAGCAATACAAGGAGATGATTATCTCAAAAGGCACAAGAGATGTTACCTCTGGGGAAAATTAAAAGGTTGGGATTGGAGAAGTGACCAGAGGGAGTTGAGGAGTTGACAGTGACCTGATCCTTAATCTGGTTGGTAGATACATAGTTTTATTTATCAAGTAAACTGAATGTGTGTGTGTTTGTATTTCATATGGTTTCCTGGACGCGTGCTAAATTTTACACTTAAAAAGAGTAAAAAGCAAACCAAAAAAAAAAAAAAAAAGGTACTGTTGCCATCATCTAGTTTAGTTTATAATTTTTTTTTTTTTTTGAGTTGGAGTCTCACCCTGTCGCCCAGGCTGGAGTTCTCCCGGCCACCGCAGCCTCGACCTGCTGGGCTCCTACGATCCTTCCGCCTCAGCCTTCCTAGTAGCTAGAATTACAGGCGGCATGCTACCATGCCCAGCTAATTTTTGATTTACTGTTGAGGTCTAGCCAAGTTGCCCAGGTGAACTTTAAAGGAAAATGTTTCACCTATATTCAAATTTAAATGTGAAAGAGTTAATATTATATACGTTAAAAGTAATAATAACAGACTCTGATTGTGATTAGTCTTTTCTTATTCTTTCTAAATTTCAAACATAATTTACATCAAAATGTTAAACAATACCGGCCAATGTTAAGAAATTATTTATGGAGTTTCAGTCCCAAAATAAATTATTTCTGTTGTAATAGAAATGCAAGCCATAGAATAGAATGCCAATATGCACAGCATATTAGCTAGAGTGTTAATCCAGAAATTTCATTCTAGCCAAAATATCCTTAAGAAGATAATAGTTTTCTTTTTTTAAAATTAATCAAATTTTTTCTTTGCTCATTAGCATTGAGTATATAAACATACAAGTTCTAATTATTTTGTAGTGACTTCATTGAGATATTTTTCACGTATCATAGAATTCACCCATATAAAATGTACAATTCAATGAATCCTAATATACTCAGAGTCATGCAATTACCACCATCATCAATTTTAGAACATTTTATTACCCTCAGAAGAAACCCAGCATCCTTTAGCCATCGTTTTCCCCACATCCCATCTCCCTTCTTTCTTGGCCCTAGGCAACCACTAAGCTACTTTGAATCTATATTAACGTGTCTATTTTAAGCATTTTATATAAATGAAATCATATAATATGTGGTCTTTTGTGTCTGGCTTCTTTTACTTAGAATGTTTTCAAGGTTCATTCACGTGGCAGCATATGTCACTACTTCATTCTTTTGGATGGCCGAATAGTATTCCAATGCATGGATGTACCACATTTGTTTATTCATTTGTCAGCTGAAGGGCATTTGAGTTGTTTCCACCTTTTGACTATTATGAAAAATGATGCTATGAAGATGTGTGTTCAAATTTTTGTGTGAATGTAAGTTTTTATTTCTCTTGGGTAGATATCAATGAATGGAATTAACCCTAATATTGTAATGTTTGATTTATGTCTGACTATGACTGAGTCAGAAGACAAATCATAGCACATCACCATTTGTAAAGAGTAGATTTTTTGAAATAGGTTTTTATCTAGTTTTCTAAAGCTAATATCACATTGCTGAGAAGTACTTATAGCTGTGATAATACAAAATCGCAATTAATATTATTTATTCTTCTAATAATTAAAATTAAATTTGTTCAACTAGAACATATGAATTTCAGGAAATACCAGTATTTTAAATTCATGGAAAAATTTTAAAACTATTTATCACGCTTTGAGAATTTTCTAGAATAATATGAAAAGTTTTCTAATTTTCTTCATGTAAAAAAATTTTTATGACCTATTACCCCACTTGTATAATCAGAACTCAGCTGAGCAAGTACAAATATGTTTATCATTTTTAATGTACCAAATATCCTGCAATTTCAAAAAAATTTTTTAAAGCAGGCTAAAACAAAAGGACAATTTGAAACTTTAGCACAAAATTATTAGCTATGATTTTTTAACAAGTATTCCATATAATTACATCTTTGTTCTGGATTTACCTATTTGCATAGCAGAGTAACAGCCCAAACTTAGAATTGTAGCATTATAATTATGACCTGAAAAGTAAAAATAAACGATGAATTTATTATTTACCATGAACTACTTTTTTGAAATCAGGTATTACTAACTTTTCCCCAATTCCCCAAAAGGTTCTAAGATAGGTAATCAAAAAGAAATGGCAGAATTTTGAGCCTCTTGACTGCCTTCAAAAATATAGATTTTAGAACTAGAAGCTTCTGGTGAAAATTTCAAGTGAAAAAGCAACAACAACAAGAAGGAGAGAGAAATGAGAGAGGCTATAAAGAGATAAGGAGATTAAGAATTGAGGGGAGTTCAGGAGAAAAAGAGAGATGCGGGGAAAGAAAACGACAAAAGGAAAGTTAGGTTGAATTGTATTAATGATGAAAAAATCTGCTCAAATATGTATGGTTCCCACAATATGCACCTTGGCTGGATATGTCAGTAATAGACAAAACCCCAGAGGAGTGATGTGGCGAACAAACAACAAAACAAAACAAACAAAACAAAAGAACAAATCCCAGAGTCATACTCCGCCCATCAGCCTGATGACAGGCATGGATTTACACACTGTCCTGAGCAACATGACTACAGCCAAATATGTACATTTGAGCAAAACAACCTTGTGTGCTAGAGGACTCAGGGAAGAGAAGGAACCCTGAGCAGCTTCAGAGAAAATCAGTGTCCTTCAGTCTAATTAAAACCTACTTTTATTTCATTTGTATAAGGGTGTCAGGTTCGATTAGAGGCCACATACAATTTGGCTCTGAGAAGAACAGTGGCTTTCTTTCATGAAGAAAAACAGGGGAAGAGAAGTAATTTCTAAATGTTATCATCAGAGGTTCCCAGGGCAGCATGCCTACTCACAAGGTCTTAATGTCCCTGGGGGCTGTAGGGAGGGATTTCAGGCGCCTCTGAAATAGAAATACAGTATTCTTAGTTAATTGGATACACAAATTCTCCAGGCAAGCAAAGAATGACAAATTCTATCCTCCGTTTGTGGTTGTGTGCCCAGATGGGAGAAGAATGTAACTGAACTCACTTGTAGTTCATGTTTACCTGTGTACATCCATCCGGCTGTGTATCATGTAACATGCCTTCTTACTTCACGCAGTTCCAAAATATTTAATTTGAGTTTCCTTATTAGCAGCAAGTGGATCTGCTGAAGCTTAAGAAAACCATTTAATAAAAATAGAGCTACCCAAATGAACAAGGATTGAAAAAAAATGTAGATTGATGGAGCTAGGTTGGTCACTGTAATTACAGAAGGTGTATCATTTCCTAAGCTCTCTTTGCATTAAGTGTATGCCATACATTTATCAGACATAATTAGCACTTTAGGTGACAATGATTTGATTTCTTTCCTTGTAATAAAAGCCTTCTGTGTTGGCATATACATTCAGAACGGGAAATTGAACACTGTTGCTGTTTATTCCCCAGAGGCAAAATTTAGGACAAACTATGGAAAATATGAAGAGGGCTTACAGAACAGCCCTTTGTGAATTTTGCAAACAGAAAAAAGAAAATAGTTCAATAAAAGCTTTTAAGGATCACAGTCAAACGTGTGCTTTTTGAAAGCTAAGGATATCTATGGACTGTTTCTCTACTTTTAAAGTCAGCATTTAACTTGCCTTTAGATGTGAACAAACCCACACTAAATTGATTCGTAGGCACAACTGCAAAACCGGACACATTCAAATTACTGTGTATGAACCAGAAAAATATTTGTGCTGCCTTCTCTGAGGGCACAGAAGAAAACTGTTTTAAAAACTATTTCAAATAAATATTGATCCTTTCTCTTCCTTCACTGCCACAATTAAGAATCACGTTAATCTGCTTTTCTGTGGATTAAATCATTTATATACCTGCTAGAAATTTTTTTTAATAAGGGAAAAACAGAAACTGAAACATAAGTTGTTGATCTATTGTATACAGTTTGTAAAGGATGACACATCCTCTTGAGATATGCAGCCCCACGAGAAACACTATGAAAACTTTTGCTTTTGCATTTAAATCTTCTTGAAAGCCATTTTCTTCTCTTTTTCATCAAAAACAAAATGTGACAGGTGGGTTAGTTAATTTCTTTGATTGCATAAATTAGCCAGAATTAAGTCACAGATGATTGTTAAAATAAATATTTCTAGAGTAAATTTAATTTTATGAGTTAACTTAATGCAAACCTTCCCACTTATACTGAACTTCTGGCCTTTTGCTTAATGCTAAGATTTGTTCTACTAAAATGGTGATACACAGGCAGATGCTGATCTTTCAGAGAGGGTCTTGCATGCCAGCCTCTATTCCAATGATTCCAATGATTCCAAAATCCTCACAATATCACAGAAATAGGGAGTATAGGAGAGATGCTCAACCAGCACATACATCTCTTCCTAAGAATCTTCATTTTATACTTAAACTTACACGGGCCTTTTTCTGACATAACTAAGCATGGCTTTAAATAAAAGGTCCTGGTTTTTAAAATGAGTTTCTATCTAAGAAAAGTATAAATAATAAACCAAAGACAATGAAAGCCTATGAAAATTAGTATGAAGAGTTAGCGTAAACATAAATTGCCTATGTTGTCAAAAACAAAAGAAAAAAATGAAGTAACTACTTAGAGGTTTCCACTGTAATTTAGAAGGCATAAGCATGAAAGAAGCTCAACAGTTGGACGGATCTATACTCTTCTAAGCATAGATTTAAATAAAGCATGTGTGAGGCATTATTAAAGGTTTCAAGAAATAATTTCTCTTACCTAAATTTTGATTTGAGCCAGGTGGAGGTTAAGGCCACAAGCAAAAAGTGCTGTTTATATATTTGCTCTGATGCTTGGATATTATTTTGTTTTCTTAACATAAGAAATATTTCATTTAGAAACTCAAATATGATTTTTGCAGGTTTGCACCTGTAACCTTTTTTTTCTTTTTACAACAGACACGAGGGACCTTTTTTTTTTTTTTTTTTTTTAAGAATGAATCATGTTACACAAGAACTCGGGGGTACCAGGCAAGGCTGAGCTTGACAGAATGCTGCTTCAGGTGACAGCCGGTGAGCAATCTACAATCACATATTTTTATATGAAAGAAAGAGTCATATTAAAACCTTAACACTATGAGGTGATATAATCACCTGTTACAGAAATATGTGTTAAAACCAACTAGTGACTAAACTGGGCTACAATCAATTATTAGTACAAATGCAAACCCTTTCTCCAGATTCTTTTTTTTTTTTTTTTTGCTTTTTACATAGAGTTTTATATCAGTGACATGAGATTTTTTTTCTTCTCTCACGTATGAAAATATTAAATAGCCATGGCCTATGATCATGACATTGCTCCTGTTATTTCTCATTAGATAGATATATTTTACCTTTATGAGACATAGGTACATATATATGCAACACTCATATGGGATGTCAGAAAGCACTTTTGATTTTTCTCCTATACCCCCTAGGATGATGCGAGAACCTCATGTCAAAAACCCTCACTTTAGAACAATAAATAAATAAACCAGCCACAGTCTTCCTGAGGCTGGCCAACTCTAGCATAAGTAATTCAAGAGGCTGAGAGATGCCAGATAAATTTGATTACTATAAAAGATGGGAATATGTTTCTTTCCTTTGAGAATTCACAAAAAGGGGTCAAAAACAAAGCAATGCTGAAAGCGAACAATTTCATTTCGCCTGCAATTCAAGGCGAAAATTCAAAGGCAATTTTGCAGGAACATTTTATCACAATTTTATAGACCCTCATTTCCTGCACACATCACAATCTTTAATTTCTAAAAGAAGAAGGCAAGAAAAGGGGAAGTGGGCGGGGGAGACAGGGTGAGGAGGCTGAGACCAACCGTGAGGGGCTTTTTTTTCTTCTTCTTTAAGATATAAATGCAGATATTTATAAAGCAGTAAGAGATTTGTAAATCTTTCTTCAAAGCTGAACCTACTGCTGGGATTGTGATTTGCTAAAAGCTGCTATAGGCATACTCCAAAACTCAGCAGGGTCATCTCTCCCCTTCCAAAAAAAATAAAAAATAAAAGAGGTTAGGTTGGGGGTTGGGGGGGAGGAAAGCCACTCTGATCAGTAGCGTCTCGACAGACATAAGAGTCAGAAAACTGTTTTTGCTTTAATTCTTCTCCCTGAATCATATATATCTTCCCTTTTCAAAATACATAATGAGAAAATTTAAAACTCAATACTTTGCTTCTCATCTTTTTGTCTAATGGACTCGCCTTGATGCCATTTTGAAACAGCGGGTCATTTCGCAAAGCCAAGCTGTCAGGTGGCCCTTTAGAAGATCGCCCTCTAAAGACAAATGCAACAGGCACCCATCCAAGGGTACCTTGACCACCTCCACTCCTCACCCTGCAGGTCTTGCCTGGTGCAATGAATGGCACAGTTCACTGGGAGCATAAAGATCTGGTTTCCATTTCCAATCTTGCCAATAACTCTATGTGTGATCTCAAAGGAAAGCCACAAACTCTCTCATTTCCTAGAAGGAATAATAAAGAAAAGTCCTACCAGCTTCCTGAGATTGTAAGGATAACAGAAAGCAACAAGGGGTTGAAAGCTTTTGCTCATTTCACGTACCAATGCATCCCCGAGACCTGGAATGTGTCTGGGACAAAGGAGATGCTGACTAAATATTTGTTAACAAAGGAATGACCGCATTTGGGAAAGTATAAGCCATGAAAATTGGAAGACTTTAACAGTAGATACTAAAATGAAATCAAAGATGTCTAGTGCTAAGAACCTACTATCTCTGAAAAGACTGGACTGGCTTCAGGATACGGCAGGCATTTTTTTCTTGTTGGGACAATTAACCTTTATAACCACTTCCCACCTCAACCTCACACACAGATACCCTTAAAACCTACACTCAGTGACTTTTTAAGCTGTCAAGTTGGACTTTGGGGAATATCCCCATCTAGGGAATTGGCATAGTGACTTTAATTTTTCTCTAAATAGATAAGTTGTTTTAGAAAAAACTAAATCTAAAATAATTTTACTCTAGGAATGAAAAATGGCTTTTAAAAGGGGGAAGAAAAAAAAATACAAGGAAAAAATTCCTTTTGCAAATCATGGTTTTTCCATACTGAAGTAGGCACTGCTGTCGCCTGGAAGGGCAACATAACTCTGCTAAACAGTATTGCTGGCTTTTTTCTGCATGTCTAGAACCCTCGTTTTCTGGGGTAAAAGCTTGGGATGGGCTGGCACTGATTAAGGCTGACCTAAATTCCCCTGAAGAACCAAGAAATACCATAAATGGAGAACTGGGTTTTGACAACTGCATCAATATCTACTATTAAAATCTAGGATGGTTTAATTTTAAAGTTAAAGGCTCTCTATATACAGTGTAGTGCTATACATAGTATATACGTAGGTGCTGTGTGACAATCACATATCTATATCCTTTCAGTATTTACATTGTCACCTAAAGTGCTGATTATGTCTGATAAATGTATGGTATACACTTAATGCAAAGAAAGCTTAGGAAATAATACACCTTCTGTAATTACAGTGACCATAGTATTTACTATTTCAGACTTTCCATCCTCAGAAACAACCATATTCATTCACCTACCAAGAGATCACCAACAATATACTGTCTCATCTTAATCGATATCCAAGTAGCACTAAGTATAATTTTTTTTGCAGCTAGCTAACAGATTTCCATAGGTATTTTATTCAATTTAAAATATGAAATGGTATAAACAAAGAGTTGGCAGCCAAATCGTGGTGTATTAGGGAAGGTAGGTGCCCTTTATTTTCATTTATTCAACAAATATTATACTAGTACCTCCTGTCTACTGGAGATTCTATAGTGAACAAGAGAAACAAGAGAACCATTGTCCCTGCCCTCGCAGAGCCTACAGTCTAATATAGGAGATGAATACATAAGTAATTAAATAGAGTGTGACAAATGCAAGGAAATGAGTCATAACAGGTATTTGGAAACCACTGACAAGATGATCTCCCAGGTCATTATTGTACTTTTGATAAGAGGAAGCTGAGACTCAGCAAGAAGGCAGTGAGTTGCCCAAGGTAATATAGAGATTGTCCTCACAAAATGAAGGATACGGAAGTAGGATTGTAACCTAGGAAAATGAACAAATTTAGAATATTTCCTTTACCAAGATAATCCATTTTTAGAAGCAGATGATATTCAAGTAACTTACTGGACCAGGGTAGAAAGATGGTTTGGCATCATTGAAGACCAAATTATTTATTATTTATCATGGCCGGTTTTGAGGTTGTTCTTCAATAACTTTTAGGTGGTGTGAGTAGAAGTTTAAATATGTGGGCTGGAAAGTCTAATCAAATATGGAAAAGTGGATGTGCAGTGTGGCTTAAAGGATTCAAACTCCTACATCCTATAAAGCCAGTAAACCCATTACTCACATAGCAGAGATCTTACAGGGGATCCCATTATGTCATACCTATGTCTCAAAAGAGTCGTCTAGATATATATGAAATAGTTGATCCTTCTAAAGTTGTGTTTATTTTTGTACAAAGTACTTGTATTTCAAAGAGAGCTCTTATTATCAAATATAAGGCTTTTTTGGTATCTCCACAAAAATACTAAGGGAGTTTTCAAGATCCTTTCAAGGAATTAGGGAGTTTATGAACAAACTCTCCTGAGATGGAGAGAATGCTACTATGTGAAGCCTGGAAGAATCTACTACAAGGCACAAAAGTGAGGTCATCATGTCAAACCTGTGAACACCAGACTACTGACCACTTCTTTTTCAGTCAAACTTATTAAAGTATAATTCACAACAAATAAAATTCACTCTTTTTAGAGTATAGTTGTATGAGTTTTGTCAAATGATAGTCGCACCATCACCATCACAACCAAGATCTAGAAAAGTTCCATCACTCCCCCAAATCCCCTTGTACTTTTAGTCAATCCCTCTGCTCTGACCCAGTTCTTGGCAATCGATGATCTGCTCTCTATACATAGTTTTTTCTACTCCAGAATGTAACATGCACAAAATCAGCAGCATGAATATTTTTTTAATCTGGTTTCTTCCACTTAGCATAATACCTTTGAGATTCATCCAGGTTGTTGTGTATATCAGTAGTTCATTCCTTCTTACTGCTAAGTAGTATTTCATTGTATGGATATACCACTGTTCATACATTCAATGGTTGAATTCATCAGTTGAAGGGCATTTGGAATGATGCCAGGTTTGTGTGGTTATGAATAAAGTCACTGTACATGTTCACATACAGGTTTTTGTGTGAACACAAGTTTTTATTTCTCTTGGGAAAATTCTTAGGAGTGGGTTTGCTGGAATAGCTTGTACCTATATATGTTTAACTTTATTTTGAAAATGACTAAACTGGTTTCCAACGTGACATACCATTTTGCACCAGCATGTTTGACAATTTGGTCCCATGTTCCATAAGAAAATAAAGAATTGTTAAGCAAGAATGAGTTGAAGGTGGTCAAGAAAATACTGGGCCCTAACAGTTGGAACTATGACAATATTTAAGAGAATTATATCAATAGAAAATATGGCAATCAGCAAAAGAAAGATTAGCACTAAATTTAGTTCCACATATGATGGAATGGACAACACATAATCTCATTCATGACTCTTTAGGTGAGAATTTATTTACAGTGGGAGGGGACCCAAGGGGGTTGCCCATCTTTACATTTTATAATGTGGATCTGGTTTAACTGAATTCAAATGGAGAAACTCCCATTAGATCTGTAGGCGCTCATCTAAAGGGAAGTATAACACACCACCACACATCGCTGGTTGGTCCTCCCATGTGACCAAGAGACTTAGGGAAGCTTATGTGTTTTAAGAGAAAAAGAGGGTATCCATCAAAAGAAGCCAGCTACCTGTAGAGGTTAGGGAGACTAATAGGGAGAAATACTTGTATTTACTAAAAGTCATGCAAAAATCTGAACATGAAGGCCTGAATGCTTAGAAAGTAAAGAACTGTGTTCATATGTTTCATCAGCTTTTCTTCTTCACTAGGTCTAGAGAAAGACATATATTAACTATTTTCACTAAACTTGCTTCCTGGTGTCTGAGATACCAGCTCAGAGCTACTGAGACCGTGGCAGCGTTATTAGGAAATGTCCTCGTCAAACCCCAAACAGCTTTGCTTGGGTATTTTTTTTAAGTCTCAGAAAATCACCTTTTATACCTTTATTTAAAACTGATCTTGAGCTAAGCTGTTGTACTTGACTGTGTCCCTTTAACCTAGGGAACTTGCTGCCAAAAAATATTATTGAGGCCAACAGCTTAATAAGTTTTATAGAAGATTAAATATTTATATGAATAAAAATAGCACCTGCAGCGACACCAGGAAGGATAAAATTACAAGGGCTATGAAATCTTCATGCTTCAGGGCATAAATTGCTTACCAGCTGGATGAAGCAGTTTCCCTCATGGAACAACACTGCACTGCTAAATATGTCTTCCTGAGAAGTATCTCAACGTTGACCGAGTTCGGGACCAAAGACTGTAGCAGAAAGACCATTAAGCTGTTGGTTTGCATCCAGCTCAAGTTTTTACAGAATTTAGGAAGTGGACATGACAGCACACCAATCTAAAATATGAAAACAACGTTGCAAGGGAGAGGCCAACAACTCCATTCAAAGGAATAGGAATAAAATGGAACAAAATTACAAAAGATGAAAGTGCTCAAGAAAGGAAACTGGTCCTAGCTCTGGTGTTCAGTAAGGACTCTTTGTAGTAAAGAATCAGAGCCACAAGTTAGGACAAAAATGGAAGATAAACTACTTAGGTGGAATCTTTTTTTCTTTAATATTTTCCCCCAAATAAAAATAGAACATAGAGATTATCAATAAGACCTTGTTCTTCTAACCTTGGTAGAACAAAGTCCATTATTTGACTGAAAAAAAAAAAAAGAGGAGAGAGGAACTAAATGAAATAAGAAAAAAGCAGGAGAAACTAACAAAATGTATGTGCCAATTTTTAGATGCTACATTTCACTCCTCCCAGAACCAAACTATACAGTGACATTTGCAAATGACTCCTTTTTCCTTAAGGATTGCAAGCATAATAGTAAATATCAACCAATCCATTTTATAAATAAAATATTCAACAAAGTAAAGAGTAGCATCCAGCCAGGCAAAGTATGCTAATAAGGTTAACAACTGTTAGCTTTTATTGAAAATTCACTTGACTTTGCAAGTTGACTTTGCAAGTTGAGCTAGCCCGATGTGCACAAATATTCTACAGTTCCTAATACGACTTGATGTTCAGTTGCATAATTAGTTGCTTTCTACAGAAGGATTATTTAAGAAACAGCTATGGGCTCCAGGAGGATGCTCTTGTTGGAAATAGTGTATGGAAGTGCATGATGGGTGGTCCTCGGAATGACTACATGAACAAAGGACTCCTGTGGATTTTAATAACACTGATCCACTTATGAATCATAAATCAAATGGGAACCCTCTTGCAGTTCAAAGATTTCCAAGATTTCTGGGGAGAATGCTCCAGCACAGCAGCGTGTTGTTGGCCAGGATTAACCACATTTGCTCACATTCTTTTAAAAATAGCGTTTTCCATCCTTGGATGGGCACTGGCAGGGCTAGAAAAAGTGCAACAATAGGAAGAATGAGCAAGAGAAGGCAAAGCCAACATCAGGACCCGTGACTGGGAGGGGAGGGTTTGAGAATCCAGAGTTTTACAGTAGAGTTGGCCAGGGCTGAGAAAAGCAGAGAAATGAAAGCAGATAAAGAGAAGCCATCATAACTCAAGCCAGAGAGACAAATACATGGTTGGGAGCAACAGGAGCCGTTTCTTATTATTTTTAGAAAACCTTTAATTTAATGCATATTTTCTTTGCTGAAAAGAAAATAGTGATATTAACAAATTGGTTTTATTTCTAACCTGGCAGGCTGCCTGCAGTGAAATGTAAATACATGTACATGGGAGCTGGGATTAGCATTTACAGAAGAAAAAGAGTAGTCAATATTTTAATGAGGAAGTCTAGGAAAGCAATTGCACGAAACACACTCCGATGTCACAGGGGAGCTTTTTAAGTTAAGCCAACTAGTTCCAAATTACTACTTTTCCGGCTTTCCTTTAAGGGGAGTTTAGACTTACTTAGAAAAAAATACAACTGTGGCATTTAGTTTTAAATATCATAAAATAGCTGTAATAGTTCTCTCTATAAATACATACATTAACCTATATACATCTCTCTCATTATATATATAGAAAAAAGAATGTCTTACACGCCAATCTCCAGTTAAATGGCCCATTTAACAGTGGCATCTTTCTGCTTTTTTTTTTTTCAAAAACAGAAATACTAGCTTAAGAAAATTGATACTAACCAAGAATGAGCAATAGATTCAAGAAAAAGAATACAAAGTAGGAAACATAGGTCACCAAAGCAAATAAAAATCAATGATAATTTAAGGATAGAATAGTATATATAAGGTGGCTATGGATAACAGATCAAATCAACTAGAAAAACTCTATCTATTATGTAATCTCCACACTGGCAGTACTACAGCGCATACTACCACCTTGGAATCTACCTTTATCAAGAGTCAGGAAAAGAAGAAGGAACAACAACATTCTGGGAACAAGAAGAGTTGAACTTAAGAAATGATAAAGTCTAAATATATCACCAATATTAACCCTTAATTGAAGTCAAATAATCTTAAATATTGAACACTTCTCTGTTAACATTTCTAAACTTCAGGGTACCTGAAACTTTAAAAACACACTAAAAACAGAATTTCCTATACTCTGATCTATGCTATCAAGACCATTTCATGTCTGACAAATATTTAAGCATTTTATGCTCTTAATTGGCCAAGTTGTAGTACCTATCTTTCCAAACTCGGAACCAACATCAAATAATACAGATAAAACAGAAATTAGAAATATAGAAAACACATCGTGTAACATGATAAAAAAAAGTTGTTTTTTTCAAAATAATAATACAATTGATCAACACATAATGAGACAGAATAATAAGAAAGCATCCACAATCAACACTAAGGTTCTATGGACATTAAAAGGATCATAAAAGGGCAACCATTTCTTTTGGGTGCCCTCCCACTTGGAAGCTTTTCTGTCTTCTTAATAAACTCTTGCTTTCAAAAAAGAAAAGAAAAGGAAAGGAAAAAAAGATCATAAGCCTATACAGTCTTTTTTTTACACTTTAACTTTTATATATTTACAATTATATACTTTTATGAATATAAAGAATCTATATAGCCATGAGAAATTCTTACATGTAAAGACTGGGAGAAGTATACCAAAATATTCAAAGTAACATTATTTTTATGAGATACATTGTTTTTAATTAAATTAATAGTTAAAAAACATAGTGCATTTACACATAGACCTACTAAACAGCAGTGGAAATGAATCAAACACAGCTATGTGCAACAACATATATGGATCATGGAAGCATCATATTGAGTGAAAATGTGTCACTCGGATCAGTCTAAAGTCAATGTTTTACAATTTTTATAACACTCAAAAATTTCAAAAATCGAAACCATGTATTGCTTAGTTCAGCATATAACTGTGTTTTGGAAGGTAAGAGAGCAGGGAGCACTATATTCAGAATAGTGGCCATCTCTTGGAGGGGATAAGGATATAAAGATAAGAACTCGGAAGGTGCACATAGGTACCACAGTCCCATTAATGTACCTATTCTTCTGCAAAATCATAAGTTCACAGGTATTCATTTCCCTGTTTGTTGTGTAACTTGCATGTATATCACATATTTCATTTTGTATGTATAAAATATTATTTAAAAGAGTTGCTGAAAATTATAAAATCATGCCAATAAACAGAGAAGATGAAAAAAGACCTTACACATCTGCTGTCAAACGAATCCCATTCCCACCCTATTACCAACATGTAAGAGACTCCTCAGGGTCTCACACTCTGCCATTGTAGAAGATCAAAAAATGAGCAGCTGTCTCTATATCGGGCAAGTACTGTTTTATGAGGAACTAGACTATTTTTCCACAAAAAATCTATCTACTGACCTACCTGCCATCCATTTAGAAATACCAACCGCAGGGAAACAAAATAAAACAAAACAAAAAGAGAAAGTGGAAAAGATATGATATTTCCCTGGGAAATCTCAAAATTGAAGTGCTGAATTACACTTGGGGCAGAACAAGAACAACAGTGTTGGGAATCTGAATATTTTACATATTCCATCTGAACAGAGATTTAGACTTTAGGCATAGTGATGCTCCCTGAAAAGGAATTGACCTAGGAGGTATTCACATCAAAACATCCTCCAGATATAGATTAGGAAGGAAATCTGACCAGCACGTAAGAAGACAGATTTAAGAACAAGCCCCCTAAGTCTGGTGACAAACACCAAACAAAGCATCCATGATACACTGCCACAGGAGAAAGGAACAAAAACATCTCCCAAACTCAGAGACAGATCATTGCTTCTGAAAATATGCTTGAGGAAATCAGAAGATGTACTCAACTGGAAATTCCTTGAGGGAAGGGGTCAAGTCTTGCTTGCCTGGCAAGCAAATGCCTGGCACAAAGTTAGTATGTAATGATGATTTTTAAAATAAACAATTTTGCACCTACAAAAGTGTACAAAATAGACTTCACCATAAAAGGGATAGGATTTGATAAGAAAAAATAAGATATACAAAAGTAACTGAATTTAAAAAAAAATATGAATGAGATGAGAGACTGTGTGTAATCAAAAACACATTGGCAGGATGCAAACCCACATTAAAGGCAGTAAATACAGAATGATAAGCTAGAAAGCGCACAGTGTAACATTTCAGGAGGACTAAAAATCAATTGGAAGAGATCAAACACACACTGTAAGGTTAGATTAAGTTTCAGTTTAATTGGCCAAGGGGACAACATAGTCAGGAATAGATACGACTCAGCATGAATTCCCTTGGTTTTCAGGGTCCCTAATGGGAATGTAGTGAATTGTAAAGATGACTTCACATTTGCCCCCTCCCTGTATCCATGCCCTTGCAATAGGATGTCACAGTTTCTCCAATTAAGACCATAAGTCTATTCCTCCATCTCTTGAATCTGGAATGCTCAGGTGACCAATGGAATGGCCAATGGAATCTTTACACAGTGATGCACTCAGTCTTGAAGAGTGCTCATGCATTGAGATCTGCCCTCTATTGATGATTTAGGAGCTCTCAGGTGTGTGGCTCTAACACCGGACATGTGCAGGAGGCTATCAGGAAAAACTAGCACCCAGCTGACTGCAGTCCCATGAGTGACACGCTATCACATGTGAGACTTACAGAAGAGCTGCCCAGCTGAGCCCAGTCTAATCATTGGCCTGTAGAACCATGAGCTAGTACATGATTGCTGTCATAAGCCACGAAATTTTGGGGTGGTTTGTTATGCTGTGAAAGCTCAATGACACAGAGGCAAGCCAGTTGTTAATGCTATACTCTGCCCAAGAAGGGACTTTCAATCTGGACTCTGTTCCAGCTGCAATGCCACCTTTCTTATACTTGGACTTAATCATCCCTGCAAACAACTTGAAATAGTTATATGTGAAGAGGGACTGTTTCAGACATATGAGACTTTTTGGTTCTCAAGCCAAAGACAGTTCCATTAAAGCTTTATCCTTGTGGGAAGGCAGGGAAGAGGGCCTAGGGAAACAAATTCAGAGCCCAAGTACCCTTGAGCAGCATCTTGGCCTTCAGTCTTATGATTAATTGAAAAGCCCATTTCCCAAAACTTCCCTAAAAAGAAGAGAAAACAATAAGATGAAAATTATTAGAGAGAAAAAACACATATAAACATCAGAGTTGGAATTACAATTAATTCATTCATTCACCTACCCACTAAAAAAATTATTTAGTGAGGTCCTTGAATGTGTCAGGCTTTGTATCTATGTATCCAGGTAAAGAGCAAAAAACAAAACTGAAGTGGCTTCCATATCAGTTTTACTGCCTTTGTAGAGCTTATTGTTTTAATATGTAGATCACTGAGGTTCCTGAAAAGAAGATCAGGATAAATGGAATAAAATAAATACTTTAAACTATAATGAAAAAAAAAAGACATATCAACTGAAAAAATTTCAGTGAATACAGATAAATAGGACCATCTTATCAAGGCAAACCCATATCTAGAACCTGTTAAAAATTTTAAGTTTCAAGAATAAAGTCTCACAAGTATATAGGAATGAAAAGACAACAATACACACACATACACGTTCCAATTATCTTTTAAAAAAATGTCTCACCTCAACTGTGGAAATTAGTAAAACAAAATTACACAATTTTGCAGGGGAAATGGTACAACTCAAGAATTGCACACCTACAGAAAGAAAGAAAGAAAGAAAATATCCACACAAATGTGTGAACTCAGAAAACATATTAACCATGTATCTACTTTGCAAAATTATCTAAAGTCATATTCAAACTCACTGAGAGACTGAGAAAATTAAAGACTCAAAAAAAAAAAATAGAGCTGGAGGAGAGTAGAACATGGTTGAGGGGTTAGAGAGAAGTGCACTAAATTCTTCCATTTAAAATAGAAGATATAATAATGACTGATTTGCCATTAAATTAGACATAGATATACAGATTAAAGAATATTTCTGAAAAGCTTAAATGAAGATAAAATTTAATACCAACATAAACGCTATAGAATACTAACAAATAATGGTATAGTCTGTATGCCCAAAGATGGAGAAGGGGTAATAAAAAGACACCCAAAGAATAAAAGAGAGAAGACAAAGTACAAGACTGATCACAAGGCAAAAAACAATGATGCATCAACTACAAGAGAGGCGCCTAAGACCAATGAGTACAAAAAGGACGAGTAGAAAGATGAGCAAATATATATTAAGGAGATACAAATAAAAAGAAAATAGAAGTTTTAATATTAATATCAGATGAAAAGTCAAGGCAAAATACATTAAGTGGGCAATGATCTTATATTAAGGGAGCACAATTCAACACAAATATGCAATGTTCATGTGCCATATAATACTGTACTAGTTCACAGGATGTGAATACCTCTATAAATAAAAGTTAAAGAATAATAAGAATAAATTAGTAAAGGACTTTAACATGCCTCGCAGTTGGTCAAAAAAGATAAAAGAGATCCAAAAGCCACCATGATATAGAGGAGCTTGATAATAAAATTAGTAAATTGCCTACCTTGGAGAACATGACCTTCATTTCCAGTGACCTTGGATAACTTCCTAAAGATGATCACTTATGCTATCCCCAAAAGATGCCAAAAAAATTTAAGTAAAAGTCATCACAAGAAGCAGGGCTCGGTGGCTCAGCCTGTAATCCCGCGCCTTTGGGAGGCTGAGGTGAGTG